>NW_021681408.1:16297-49114 GCF_001412515.2 Diachasma alloeum
GGATTGGGGGCATTTTGTCGTGGGACGGGGTAATTAGGGGAACTCTGGTGCTGTATGGGGTAATTAGGGGGGTTTTGTGGATGAGAGGGGTGGGTCGAGTGATTCTGCTGTGAGAGGGGGTAATTAGGGGGATTTCGTTGTTGGCAATAACAGTTAGAGAGAGTGGGCTGTTGATGGGGGTAGCTAGGGTTGTGAGCGAAGGCGGGGGTATCTACGTTATAAGTTGAATGTGCGTTGGGGGGATGGTGTTGTGCAGGGACCGTGTGATCAGGAGTGGGATAATATTGAGACCTCAGAGGAGGGGCTGCAGGTCACGTGTGGAATCCATCTTGATGGGGAGGGATATGAGGGAGTCTAGGGAAAGGTGCTCTAAGGGTATCCAGTGGGGGGGAAACCTGAGATTGAGGAGTCAGGGGGGAATACGTGAGGAATGGAGGTGCCTGTTTCGGTGGTAGAGAGATGGAAGGTAACTCGATGGGTTTGAGGTGGGTCGGTCATCGTGGAATTCTGAAGATTCCTTATTTCTGGCTGATTTAAACTAAGGGGGTCTTGAAATGGTCCGAAGGTTTGCCCCGTCTGTAATCTCTCTTTACGGCGAAAATTAAATGAACCGTCTATTTCGGGGGTGATATGGAACCCTACTGTCGTGAAGGGCATTCTCATGCTGTCCTCCTCGTCATTCCAAGGGGCTGATTCGCGACCGTACTCCTGAACGATCTCGAAACGTACAAACCTATTTCGCAATTCCTGATACGTCCCCATACAACTAATTCCGAGGGCATCGGCAAGTATCATCTGATCGCGAGGGATCAGCTGATCCCACCTATCTTCTAACTTTTCTCTATATTGCGAGACAATCGCAGGGTCTACTGCTCTAGGGGGTGGGACGGAGGAAATAAGACCAGCATTGGTGGTGGTGGGGGTCGTACTGGTGTAACTGGTGGTGTTCACTGATTCTACGGAGGTAGAGGGAGAAGGGTCTAGGGTTTCAGTGACAGCGGTAAATCTGACATTANGGGCAGTAGTCTGGGTAGGGAGGTTCAAATTCGAGGGGTTCAAGGGGGATGGGTCTTGTGTCGTGGTGCTGGTGGTTGGAGGGTTAGCTCCTGCAATCGGGGGATCCATTATTCTAGAGGGTATAACAACGGGTAGGGATGTCTTTTTTCAGATCCCGCGATGGTCTGATAAAGGAAAAATGACAAAACACAAAAAAGGAAACGAGAACCAAAAGGTATTTTGGCTTGGTGTTAGTTCCTCAGAGGTTCAGAACACAACCACCCGCGGGCTCCTGCAATATCTAACGGCTTAAAAAGTCGAAGAGAACAAGAAAATATAACTAAAATGCAGGTGCCTGTCATTCGTCGCCTCTTTCAGATAAAAACTCTCGCCAAAACCAGAAAGAAAAAGAAGAAAAAAGAAAAGGGGACAAATTTTTGTAGAGAAACTGAATAGGAAAAAAAAAGAAATATATTTTAATTTTAATACGAAATGCAATCTACTCCGAAAAACAATGAATTTAGTCCAAAAACTATTGATTTGACAAAAGGATTCTAATTTAACTTCCAATAAAAAAGGGGGGGTGAGGGGTGAAATCGTTTTCAAGGGCAAGGAGAAGGGGGAAAGAGGGAGGAGAAAGAAAAAGAAAGACACGATCTGGCACGGAAATGCGGTAAACGACGATATTGTGTTCCCATTCACTGGGGGGGGGGGTACAATGGGAATAAATTCGGGGCATACAATAATCCGAGAATAAATTCGAGGAAAAATAATCCGAGAGGAAGATATATTCGAACGATAAAATTATTCGAAAGAGAATTCACAGTATGAAATAAAGATGAGTGTCTCGGGCGACTGTAACTGCGTTACGCAATCAAAACAAACCCGCAACAGTAAGCCACACAAAAGGAATGGAATGCGACTTTGGGGGGAAGACTGGGGGGGAGAAAAATAATACGCTCAATTTTTAGTGCCTAGCCCCACGTTTGGCGCCAATTTGTGACCTTTCAATATTTAATTAGTATTATTTCCTAAAAGGGGGAGTTAGGGCAATTAAATAATGAGGACAAATGAGGGATAAAATCAACTAAATATCTATATTTCTATTAATTTACATAATAGATCATCGTAAGACGCTTGAAATGCCTTTTACTTGGATCTAGGGTTATGGGTAAGGCCAGGTATCTTTTGTACACGTAAAAAAGGGAGCGACTCTAATGCAGAAAAAGGGGAGAAGCGAATTGTGTCGAGGGAATGCAACTAAATATAAGAAGAATAACTAAATGGGGAAGAACTAAAGAGTGTAGGCTCACCGTTGGGGGGTATAGAAAGGAATACTTCTTGAGGCGAGGGGGAAATGAGGGGGACAACTCATACTCATGACTTCCAGTTCAGGGCTAATCGGAGTCCTTCGATGACTCCAGAGATTGAGCCTTCGTTCCTCCTTCTGGATTCCACGGGCACAGTAACTACGGCCGGGATGAGCTTGGGCACCAAAAATCCTCTTTATCCCAACAAAATCCAAATATATCGACTTTGAGGTATGTTCACTGATAATTCAATTAACTTGGGGCGCACGTGGCAGTGTCCAGGACAGTGGTTACACGAGTGTCGGTCTCTTCGTTTCCTCCGTGATTCGTGGGGGTTCATCGGGTGCCGAAGTCCTTCGGGTTGGAATTCGGGAGCAATCGGGCCCAATCAATACGGGTGAGTAGTGACGATGACCATAATCCAGGGATGTCTCGTTGGGATCGTCGAGGGTGGTGGGTTGCCGAGGCCCATGTATGGGTGGTTTGTGGGGGGAGCAACGGCTCCTTCAGTTTATCCGGTAGGGCCGGAACTGTTGTCTTTCTTCGGCTGATGTCTTCGTGATGTCCAGTGACGGGAGTAGTGGGGCGATGAGGGGAAAATCGAGGGAAGGTATATCCAACGGTGGCGGGATTTTATTATTTAGGGGGCAGTGTGTAGTTGGGTAAAGTATAAAATAAAAACAAATAAAAATAAAGAATCGCCTCGTCACAATGCATATCTTGTCATTATCCGTTATGATCTCAACATTCATATTTCCACACAGTGAGAGGCAACCCACATCAAGCTGGAGGAAATTGGAGCTTCAGGCGTGGCTTGCCAAAAATAATATCCCTTTCGGTCTGGGCGATACCAACAGAATGCTGCTTGAAGCATGCAGGGCCAACAAAAAACCGATTCGATTTGAACTCGATGACTTCGTGGCGGCTAACACGATTCATGAGATCGTGCGCTTACCTCCACACCATTCATTTTATAATCCCATCGAGTATGTCTGGGGAATATGGAAGCGCTACTTCGATCTGCATATTGGTCGCAACAATTACTTTTCTCTAGAGAATACTGACAAGATTTGGGCCGAAGCACTTGCCTCCATAACACCTGAAATTTGGAGGTCGTGCTGCGAACACACCGACAAACAGATCTTGGCAGATTATGCTAGAGAAGTCAATGGCGACGAAGAACGAAGTTATAAGCGACATATAATCTGTGACGAAAACGACCAGAGCATCGATCCGGACAACTTTGACATGATGGAGTTCGTAATAGAGACTAACTCTGATGATGACTGCTGCTCTCCTTCATCTATAATCGAAGCGCTGCCATCAGCACCATCAGTTCGTCGATCGGTGTTCGATGCATTTGATACCGCGATGGTAGGATATGCGAATAGTACATTACTGAACTCACCTGGTACCTATTTGCTATCATTCTGTTGTTGCAAATTCGAATATTTCGTTACTTGTTCACAGAGTATTGATGGTTCCAACAATGAGGACTTTGGAGTATCTTCAGCAGATATTCCCGTTCCGGAGGTCGCCCAAGTGCCACCGCTGATTCCATCACCTCTCCATCTTGATGAAGACAGTACAGCCGTGGTCTGTGGAATGGTATAATATGGGCACAACGAATTTATGAATGACTGCAATAATACCTCTCAGTATTCTTTCATTACGACTTGAAATTTTACATCACTCGTTTACAGATTGTCGATGTTTCCGAAGACGAGGGCCTTGGGATGTCTTTGCAAGATGCCGAAGCTTCGGAAGTCACTGCCATTCCCGCTTCAATTCCATCATCTAGAGATTCCATCTCTATTGAAGAGACCAAAACTGCGGTTTCCAGCATCATCAATGTAAATTTATTACAGTCATCATTTGTTACAATATTTAATAATATTCTGTTTGCAGTTGTGTGTCGATAACGATCAGGATTATGTCCCCGTCGTTCTGCCAGATGAGTCGCCAGACATCAATTCTGAATTGTTAACCAACTCATTCTCAACGACTTTGCGTCCATTTTCTGTTCAGGTATAATTTCATAACAAATGATAGTGATTATGATAATTATTATCAGTTATAGGCTTGTTATTTTCATCTCTAAGGGCTAGTATTTATCACCGTTCCCCTCCTTCTATCTTTCCTCATCTATCCAAGAAATTTCCAAACTGTGTTGCACTAATTGAATTTTAGGAGTCTCATTATTATTCTCTTGACTTATAGGATTGGTTGAAACGAGACGACAGCGCCTCCATTCCTACCGATGGAGATCCACCGCGTATTTTGGATTTGAAAACATTGGTCGAGATGAGATGGCTGAATGATAATGTGAGTATAAAGAGGAGAGACCGTACTGTTATAACTCGTTCAATGGAAATAATCTGCATTTTTTTAGATAATTAATAATTATTCGAGCCTGGTTGCGAAGAGGAGTGGAAACGTTGTTTACGCATTTTCCACAAATTTCTACGCAAACGCAGTCATCTCATACGACAAAGTGAAACGATGGACGAAAAATGTAGATAATTTTGAGAACGTACAACCGCTACTTCAACTTTGATCTTGTGAGACTAATTCCATACGTTTTCGTTTGCAGGTTGACCTTTTCAGTAAAGAATTGGTATTGATACCAATACACTTGCCTTCTCATTGATGTTTGTGTGAAGTTCGTGTGCAAGAAAAGTGCATTCAATGCTATGATAGCATGGGTAACAATAATCAACTATGCATGGATGTAAGTATGTCAAAAGTTATAGCGATATATACAGTTCGTGAATACAGATCACCCTAAGCAACTCTGAATGTCATTATTATATCGTTCCTCAATTTCATAGTCAATTCTTGGTTATCTGATGAGAGAACATGCAGAGAAGAAGCATCAGGCGCTAGTACCTACTGATTGGACAACGATACAAGTGAAGGTATGGATTTAATCATTCAATCATGAATAGTATATTCGTTGGTTTCGATCAATTCGTTTTTGTCTAATTCCCATTTCAATTCACAGAATATTCTTCAGCAAACTAATGGTTTCGACTGTGGTGTATTCACCTGTGCATACGCAGAATATTTGACCAGACATGCACCCTTCACATTCTCTGGAGCCAATATGCCAGGTATAAGGAGAAGAATGATGGAGGAGATTGTTTCATCTCAATTACAATTCTCGTTACCCACTTCATTCCCTGTAGTATCCGAAAGTAATGCAGAACGTGGTCCAAAACTTGAAAGCACTGTGGTGACCAACACTCGTTTTAGCATTATAACTTCAAGCTTTTGCGCTTGACATTGTCGGAGGATAATAGTCTCCTAACTGAACAATTATTCTTTCAAGGCTAAAGATATTTGGCAACTTCCGACAGGGAAAAAAAAACTCGCCGAAGTTCGAACACAGAAGATACGAGATGTTTTCCTCCATCAGTCAGTCAGGTTTCACCAAGGTGACCTCAAATACTTCCCACAAGAAAGCGCAAATACTCAATGTACAGCCATTGCCATGTTCAGCATTGTAGCTTTGTCCTTTTCTGCTGGAAATACCATCAGAGATCTCCTGGACTCGATTCTTATTGGGGGTGATCAGTATTACGTTCAATGCAAATTACGTAATAATGTAAAGGATTCCCATCTTTGCCCAGAGGAACTATTACCATTGTTCACGGCTTGTGGTCACTCGGTTACGGTCAGTTTTCATCCCGCATGGGACAGGTTCTTTTCGTCAGGAAACGTATTGACGGAACTGAGAAACGGCATAAGCTCACTGATGGAGAGATATGAATCACGCTTTGATGCTACGGGATTCTTATATGTTGCTGGTGTAAAAACAGTTGCGTTCATTTCGCGATGCATTGGAAACGAGAGGAACTTCTTCATGTTCAACTCGTATTCGGTGAATAGCAATAATTGCTATCCACACAAGAAATTGAACAGAGGTGCAGCTCGTGTTTTCCGCTGTCTCTCGGTGGAAGCACTTGCTCGCTTGCTTCTAATCGATGGTCATCGAAATCGCGAGGCATGGATGATAGTCTGTGCTCAGGTATGCCAAATTTTTTCTATCCAGTTGATGTCATACCACCAAAATTCTTTTCTTTTTTAAAAATATAAGAATCAAAATATAAGAATCATCTCATGATAATGCAATGTTTTTCTGCAATAGTTCCCAGAATCTCCGGGCGGTGGTATTACGTAGGACGGTCGGAGAAGGTGAATGTACCAAAACAAGCAAACTATTGATGAATCAGACCTGAGGTAAGACTTAATAGAGCTGATTGATGACGTGAATTGTCTAAGCTTAATAATTAATTTCATTCAATAATAGCTTCTAATTGTCGATTTGCATTTAGAAAGACTTGGCGATTATGGAAGTCCTCGCCGAGCTGCTGCATACCCCCCAGATTCTTCTTTGACAGCTAAGTTGACTTATTTTTTAATTCATAGCACTCATCTTACACGATATTTGAGCCCCATGAGTCTAATTTATGTAATCAACCCATTCATATCTGTCGTTATTCGTTTTCAGTCAAACTGAAACTATTGCAGCCTCTGGATTCTCACAATGCCACATTCACTCCCACATTCACTCACAGCTAAGTCAAGATAATTATTTTGAATTATTTCAGTTAATAGTTGTATGTTGGTAAAACATTTTCCTTAATTTACAACCTGTTCACTTTGTCTATAGCGAAAAGTCAGGATTCTGGACTATCGAAAGAAGTAATCATTGCAGTTTCACAGTCATCAGCCCGCCTTTCTCACATGCCGATTTGTTTGGTGATTTAGTGTTGTAAGTATATAATTAAATTTAGTATTCATAATTCAACCGATATAATAACTCGTACTCTTTCATTAACCGTGAAAGATTCTGACCATTCTGAAAAAAGAGTTAAGAGTGCAGAAGAATTGAGAAAAACGGGAGAAAATTTGTGCTCGATGAATTTAACTCCGTCTTCGCATTATAGAACAGAAATATTCTTACGTAATAATTTCTTTGCCTGCAAGGACAGAGATAAATTCTTTTTACGAAAATTGGCCAACATTCCAATGATCTTTTACCCTCCCGCAAGCTTAATGTCTGCGGCAATTGATAAAAATCGATCTGTTGTTAAAATGAACTTCTTATACAGCTCCATGTTCTTTCGGCGATAAAGGTCGTGTTACGGAGTCGCCCATATCGACGGGGGTTTTCCATGGTTTCCCTCGGTCACCAGGAGTGTCTGCAAATGAAGTACAGCTCCTGGGGCAAATGCGACGTGATTGGAGGAAGACGGCCCATGGTAACGCATAAAAATGACAGTAGAAAACCGGATAAGCTCTACAAATATTGTATCCAAGGAAATATATATCTACATTATTGTGATTTGTATCTATTATTATTACCTATCATTTTCTCCTCCATTTTCATTTTTTAAAGATTTTTTAAGAAATATTTTTTCAATTAGCTTAATTAGATCATAGAAAAGGGAATTCTTCCGTTCCAATGGAAGCATGGTAATCGTTCAAATTTAAGTTTCGCATTTTTTGTGTTATATCGACATATTAGGATCCAAAAAGTTCAAAAATGCAATTTCTAAACCGTCTTCGTACATATGTATGCATGTATGTGTGAGAAAGTTTTTCTGCAATTGTTCGCTAATGAATCGATGGAATTGAACCGTTTCTCTCAAATGTAGGTATTATTCAGCTCTGTCCGTCGCCATTAATTAAAAATTGATTCATTGATTAATTTTTTACTTTTCGATATTTTTAAATCGGTTTCCACGTTAAAAAAATTTTGAATCCATTAAATAATGGCTTAATAAATTTTTTCCGATGTGCTTTTCACCGAATTCGAAGATGAAGCAACAATCTTTATTTTGATTTATCATGAAATTTTGCAAAAATTTTGTATTTTTTGAATATCTGATTTCTGCAGATATATTTGGATATTATCCTTTAAATTAATTCAATCATAGATAAAAACGTTTGTTTCAATGACACGAAATCGAAGTTGAAAGATAGTTACGATAGCTATCTCCGTTAATTTGATTTTTATGATGATTTTTGAAAATTTCTAATATTTCATGAGTTTTCCTGAAAGTGACCTTTCTAATGCTTTCTTCAGATGTAATATTGCAAATTCATTCAATTACATATAAATACAATTTTTTTTTATTTTTTCGATTTTTAAAATGATATAGATTGCGTTATTCTTTCATTTTGCTTATACCAGATCTTCGGAAATTATTCTGTTAGCATTCGTAAGGTTGTCAATTTTCCATTATTGCGGAAAAATTCAACTAAGTCGAAAATCTGCCACAATTTGTTAAAAACATTATTAACTTTAATAAAATTAAATAAACTATGAATTATATAGGGTAGATAGAAATGACATACCATATGAGTACTCGGCAGCATATTGCAAATTTATTAACAAAAATAACTATACCATATGCAATATATTAATAATTTCCCACTTATTTTCGGTTTAAATCGAAAGGGTTAAAATTATAGATTGATTGATTTCAAAATTGATTTTATATGATACGTGCGTGTAACCGCATGGTTTTCAGTTGACTATAGTCAACTGGAAAGTAGCGGGTTTCAAGCGCCTACCCACACTCAACTGAAACCCACTGTTCTAACAGTTGAGTATGAGTAGGCGCTTGAAACCCGCTACTTTCCAGTTGACTATAGTCAACTGAAACCCGAAATAACGCATGACGCGCATGCGCATCACCTATTAAAAGAGAATAATAAGGAAGGAAATCTAACCTCCGAATAGTGAATACATGGAATGACTGAAAAATGAAAAGGTGATTTTCGAAGCAGATAAAATGAGCCAAAATCGTATAATTCCTGATAGTGATGAAGAGTTAGGCAGTGAGGAGAATTTATTTACTGATGAGGAGTTTATTGGTGATGTGACATTTGAAGAAAATGAAAATAAAATATTCTCCAATGAAGCAACAGCAGGATCGCCAAAAACTCCGCAGAAGAGAATCCGTTATGATGATTTTGATAACAACAACGAAAATCTTCCATCAGATATTTTAGCAAATGCCCAAAAGGCCAAAACTCAGATGCTACCAACAACTTCTATAGGAAAATATAACGTTTTATATCATATTTTTTTATAATTATAACTTTTTTTTTTTGCGAATTCTTAATGATTTTTAAAAATTGTATTTTGTAATTATTATAATGAATTTTTTTCAATTAAAAATACTGTACAAGTTTTTTGAACTACATATTTAATGAATATAATTAATTTTTTTTACAGAAGTTCCGCATAATTTTTAAATCACACTTTTTTATTATTATTTTTTAGAATAAATGTGATCATTTTTCTTCAGTGGGGGGGGCTTCGAGCCCCCCCAACCCCCCCACCGGGGGCTTCGCTCCCCACACCCCCCACTCTCTTCCCCCCTCCGCCCCCACACTTCATCACGCACTTGCGTATGCTATTTTATATGATAAGTGTATCATATAAAATAGTATACGCAACACGTGCGGACAGCATGCGGTATCACTCGGGCGGCTGCGCCGCCCTCGTGAGTAACCGCCTGCTTTCGGCTCACCATTTTACAATATTGAACACTTGTTATGTACTATTTTAATGGTACACTACTCAGAATCATAATTTTGATATGATATGAAAAAAGTAAAAAAACCAGTAAACCGATAAAACATAATTTTTCTATGTAATCTAACGAACGTTTTGAAAAAAAAGGGTGAATCGGATGAAAGATATGGTGTAAGGAGCATTTCAAAGCCAAATCACGAAAACCAACCCTTTCGCCTGACGTAAGGGGTTAAATGAGCTGGGTATGAAATTTTTCTTAGTTTTTATGTACCTCATGATATGTCAAAAGTCGCTCAATATTTATTTTCGTCAACCGACGACTTTCAAATTTCACCTGGGTCCCTCCTTAAGAATATTGAGGTTATGGATGCATAATTTGACATATGTGCTTCTCTATTTGTTTATTCTCCCATTTTTAGTAATGATGGGAGCCATCCGTCAGACTTCAGTGACAACTGGAATAAATTTAAAGATTGCGCTCAAATTTGGCGTGCGCGGAGGGATACATGATATGCCGTCGTGGATAGTGGTGGGGGGGTCTTCGGCGAAAACCCGATGTTCCTTCTTTCCTGACGAGAAGTATACTTTACAAGGGAGTATCTGCAGCGGAGAGAACAGTCCTCAGCAGCTGTCATCAGCACTCCACTCTTTAAGCCAATCCGGAGACGAAAGGGACAGCTACGCATCACCCCGACGACTCAGAGATTTTTTGCCACTCTCCGGGAAAAATTGGCTCATCTAAGGGAGAACTCAAAGGATTAAGGTGAGTGAAGTCAAATAAACGAAATCCCTCAAATCTTTTAATTTGTCAAAAGCGGTATTTAACGTACCTTAAAATTCAGGACGTAACAAATTGGCGGCAGCGGTGGGATATCTGCACTTTTATTTCTCTTCTTTCGCCATTTAGTTCTTTTTATATGAAATCAAAATGACTGACGAAGAATTAGGAACCCTCGCTGAACAGCTGAAAGCCAAACAGAGTTAGAGGAGAAAGAAGTCGCGTTAGATAATAAACATAAAAATCTTCTCAACGCTCAAACAAAAGTTGATTCGTTAAAAGAAATTGAGGAAGAGTTGAAAGCACGTGAACGAGTTGTTAAGGACAAGGAACAGCGAGCCAATCAATTAATCAATAGAGCTCGGGAAATGAGTTCCAACCCGGGAAATTATATGCAAGACGATTCACTAACCGAAGAATCAACTTTAAGTTCCCAATTGGCAGAATTGCAAGCAGAACTACAAAGAGTAAAAACCATAGCATTAAGAAACGCAGTTCCTCATCCAACTAACATGGTCACAATCCCTCTGAAAGAAGGTCTCGCGTACATCCCTAATTTTAATGGCTCTAATATGGGTGTATCTCAATTCATAAAAAAATGCAATCGCGCTTGCTCGATGTTACCCGATCACGTCATTCCTACATTTTTAGAATTACTCCGACAAAAATTCAAGAGCCACGCCCGGAGAGCAATTGAAAATTTAGAATATGATGATGCCAGCACTCTTGAAATTCGGCTTCGGGAAGTATTTGATCCACTCACGACCGTGAATCAGCATAAAGCTGCACTCGAAAACATTTCCAAAGGTTCCCAAGAACATATAATCGATTATGTCAATCGAGTTGGCACTCTTTTTTCTGACATTTTAAATCTTGAGAAAAACGAAAAAGGCCGATCCCTGACGTTTATGGAGAAGAAAAAAATAGAGGACGACGCGATCATTGCATTTATGAATGGGATGCCCCCCCTGCTTCGGACATAATGCAAATCACAGCCACATAGAACTCTCGAGGAGGCATACACAATCGAAGTTTACAAAAACCATATCAAAGACTCGGAAAAATTCAAATTTCACGCGCAAATTTTTCAAGTAGTATGTGACCCTCTTCAGGAAGAAAAAGCCCCCGAATCTAGATCCGATAGTAATAAGACCTAGAAACCCAAGCCTAACACCACGTACAATGACAACACCCCAAACAAAAAGAAATGTGATTATTGCGGTTGCAAGAATCACGTAGAGGAAGACTGTTATCGAAAGATTAACGCCGCTAAAAAGCAGAAAAAGACGGGAGAATCATTGCCATATGACCCAGATGCGTTTTGCCACTTATGTAGAGTTAAAGGTCATGATCTTACAAAATGTCGGAATTTCGAGAGGTTGAACAAATTAAAAAATCAAAAAAACGAGAGAACTACCACGGCAGAGATCGACGGACCTCGGAGGGAGAAAACCGAACAGATTCCGTCGAGCTCAGAGAAAACGACCTTCCCCAGGTCCGAACAGCTCACGTATCGCTCAGAGAGGAAAACATTCCTGCCATCACCGTCAGTTCCCCGGACCTAGGAAGGGCAATAGTCATCATGTTAGACACAAGTGCTGAAGTCAATCTTTTGAAATTTTCCAATGTTAAAAATCTTGATAAGATCCAAAAAGATTCCACCTTACATCTGCAAGGAATCACTTCAACGGGAGTAAACACGTTGGGGTACACTACCATTAAAATACATGGTTACTCAACGCGATTCTACATAGTCCCTGATGATTTCCCGATAATCATGAACTCCGTGCCGTTTTCCGTGAATAACACGCGAGGAGTTCCCCAACGAGAAATAATAACATCCTCGATGTGTTTTCGGGTCAACTTCCCCGTACCTCTACGCATGGGTATAATCTCGTAAATAGATATTGGAGAACCAATACGTAGCAATGACCTGATTTGCTGGCCGTAAGTGGGCCCATTACATGTACTGCCACAGTGGTCTACGGCTCCTCAACAACTCGATGACCCATGAACCCACCCGGAGGGGCATTTTCAACCGTGAACTTTTGGCATGTTTCGCAATGATTGACGTAATTGACTACGGCGCGTAACATGCAAGGCCAGTAGTACTGTTGCATCAGTCGCCTATAGGTCTTGTCAATCCCTAGGTGACCTGCCTGTAGCAACTCGTGACACTGGCCAATCACCTGAGGGCAAAGTTCTCGTGGGATGACTAACTTCCACGCATTCAGGTCTTCCACCTCTACAGAGATGAACTCGGTGGGACGATGGGTATACAATTGCCCGTTCTCTACTTTCCTGCCTGTACTTTTGAGCCTGTCTGTACTTTTTTATTGTACCACGTATCCTGGCTCTCCCTGGCGCATTGGATAGTATCGCTATCTGCGTCTCCCCCTCGGGGGCACGTGATACAGCATCGGGCACATGATGTAATGCTCCTTTCCTATGGACGATTGTGAAATCGTATTCCATCATGCTAAGAGCTCAACGAGCAAGTCGCCCCGATGGGTTCTTCAGATTATCTAGCCACCTAAGGCTGCTATGATCCGTAATAACGGTGAACGTGTATCCTTCAAGATAACAGCGAAACTTCGTAATAGACCATAGCACGGCCAGACATTCCAGTTTTGTGACCATGTACTTTTTTCTGCAGTCGATAGAGCACGGCTTGCATAAGCGATCACCGTTTCCTCTCCGTCAATCACTTGAGTGAGGACGGCACCGAGACCCACAGTATTCGTATCAATTTGTAGCGTAAATGGGAGCTCGAAATTTGCACACGCCAGTGTAGGCGAGGTCGTTAGGCACTCCTTCAACTCCATGAAGGCACTTTGCTGCACCTCAGTCCACTCCCAGGGTTGCTGTTTGCGGGTGAGGCGAGGTAGAGGCTCTGCAACCGTGGCAAATCGGGGAATAAATTTCCGGCGCCACGATGCCATTTCCAAGAAACGAAGCAGTGGCTTCAGATTCTTGGGCGTTGGGTAATTGAGAACTGGCTCAGTTTTCTCAGGGTCCACTTGAAACCCTGCACTGTTCACCAAGAAACCCAGATATTTTACCTGTGAACAGCAAAAGTGACTCTTTTCCCGATTGATCGTCAGCCCCGCTGACTGAATCTTATCTAGTACCTCCTTCAAGTACTTAAGGTGCTCGTCGAAGGTGCGAGATACAATAATTATGTCGTCTAGATAGAAAAATACATTGGGATAGAGTCCCTGACCGAGTAATCGGTCCAATAGCCGCTGAAAGGTGGCAGGGGCATTGGTCAGGCCGTATGGCATGCGTTGGAAGTGGTAAAGACCTCTTCCTGGTGCAATGACGGCCGTAATCTCCTAAGACTCAAGGTCCAAAGGCACTTGAAAATACGCCTGACTTAAGTTCAGGGTCGTAATATAATGCGCATGGCGCAGCTCGTCCAAAATATCTGTCATGTTAGGTATTGGATATGCATCTTTCTTCGTGACAGTGTTATAAAATCGGACGGAGGTCCGACAATTTCACAACTATTAAAGATTTTGGGATTATTCTCTCAAGACTTACAGGGTCCCTGCATGAGAGTTTAATTCTTATGGATCCTTACCTCAATGCTATGCCCTTCTCACTGGATCGTATCGTTGTTCCAGATTTCCAAATTGACAATTATCAGAAATTATTCGGCTCGTTGAAATGAATATCAAGACAACGAGTTTCCCCGTTAAGATTTTATTGACCCCATGAATAAAATTTTGGAAGACTGTGACAGATTACAAAATTTAGAATTGGTCCGATACAATTTTCAGCTAACCGCAATTAATTAAATAAATGATGATTGAACGGACGATGATAATGGACGGACGACGAGCGATACGAGAACTATTCTTATGGTATATTTATATTTCAATTTCGATAGATTTGATTTGACTATAATTGAGTGAATTCGATGATTTTATTTCGGATTGAATAAACTAGATTTCGGCTCACGCCTGCTTAAAACCTTTAATTATCCGAATTTTGAAACAACTGAGGTGGAAGAGTGCGTGCTCAGTCCCTTGTCGATCTTCAAATGGGCATGCCATCGAAAGTTAGATGTTGAATAGTCCCTATGTTCACGTTCGATGAAGCGTTAATTATTTGATGTTCACCAGATCACACACAAAAGATTCTCTTAATTCATCCAAAATTCACTTGAGAGAGTTCTAACACAATTCTATGGGAGATTATTATTATTAATTAGTGTTGAGTCCAATCAGTGACACTACGGTATGACACGCTCTTGTCTATCGCGACTACAAAGGTCTGCGTAGTTGTCGCGAATTAATTTATTTAATGCGAAAAATCGAACAGGGATACTACACACGGTTTACCGATCGGTTAAACCTATCACTAGGGAACGAACTCGGCTGTGGGGGTAGTACGAACGAATATTCGCAGGAGTCAAAATCTGGATCATTACCCGTTCTGAGCTAATCGATGACTGACTCTTGCATCGAGCGTTTCCCGTTGCGATGTGCTCGCGAGTCCTGCTGGGTCATCATCACCGAGTACAACTGCAAATCAGTCAGCGGTTTTTGTTTGGTGTTAGACAAAATCCGCTGTCTTCGTCTATAGAAACCTCAAGGTTTCGTCCAAGCAACGTGCTAAACGCGAAATAAAATTTATAAAATCCCGTTGGAGATTTTATACATAACAACAGCGTTGACCTTTCGGAAATCAATACAGTTGAAATCAATGCATTGACGTTATGGGGCAGGTGTTGTCGCTCGCGCCGAATTGCGTTCACGTGACCGAGTAGGTCTACGTTGTGTTGCCCCTTTCCAGGCGAGAGGAGCGGCAGGGCTCTGGGCTGTAATTCGTGGAACGGCCGCAGGTTTGTGGGGCCGATTCGGGAAGACCGCGGCGCAGCGATAGCTGCATCTAGGCTCAGCTACTAAAAATGATCCTCCAGTTCTTCATCAGCTGGCATTGGGTCTACGCTAGCGTCATCCTCAAACTGTATCGCCCTGGCTGAGGGGCGTGTACCACGGAATGGAAATCGTACAGCGACTCTAAGAGATCGATATGCCAAGCTTGGGCAGACCGACTCCTGAGGTCTCGGGGGTGGGCGCCGATCTACGCTGCTTGTGTAGATCTTCTCGATTCGTTGGACCCCCATCTCCAACTTATCCATCGTAAGTCCTTCCCTCAGCTGGAAGTTGATGCGATAACTTGGCAATAAATTTCGGTGAGTTAGTTTCATATGCTCCCAGCCACTCATCCTGGGCACTAATCGAGCGAAATAACCTCACATACAGGCAAAATAATTTCTTGCCGCTTCACCGTCTGCTTGCGTACGACGACTAACCTCGTCTCGCAAGGCCATTTGATAGTCAGGGTCTGCGAATTGGCTCCTGAATGAATCACGAGCGACTCGCCATGAGGTGAATTCGTGGGCATGCCCACGATAACAGATCAAGGCGGGCCCGTCTAGTACGAATGGAATCGCACTCAATAAATCTGTCTCCCTAATATTTAGGAAGGCCAGTCCCTCATCGATACGGATCAGGAATAGCTCGACATCCTCGTGAGGATATCCGGGAAACTTTAGATTCCAGCGACGCATCACATTCAACCGGCTGTAGGCTGTTATGGGGCGATTTGGATCCTGATGGTCGCTGTGGGCGTCCTCATCTGAGAAGCCAAACATTGGATCCACTGATATGCGACGGCGCTGATCGTAATTCTCTCGGGGTGGCTGTCCGCCCTCAGCATTGCTCTGTTGGGATCCTCCGAAAGGTCCGGGCCGACCTTTGGCATTAGGCGCCGTGGCCTCTTGATAGTGAGCGCCCGATTGGGCACAGTGTGGATTCCCTGGGGGCTCTCCTTGTGGAATCTCGGAGTGGTTGGGTGGTGCTGCGGAGCCCTGATTCGTTCCATGGTCGTCGTGGTTCTGCTCTCCGTTGGCTCCCGAGGGTATTGAGGGTTGGGTATTCCCCCGAGTAGGTCTCCTCACCGAGGCTGCCTCTGAGGCCACACTAGTGGCGTCTGATTCGTCTTCCCTAGGATACTTGCACGGGCGACCTCGCCCTCTACGGGGTAGATCTGTTGAACTCAATCCATCCAATCGGGCCGGTATGGCCCTAGCCGGTGTGTCTAGGTCGGCTCGGGGCATTGAACCTCGAGCGTCCGAGACTCTCAGCCCTGGAGGGTCTGCATGGTCCTCTGCAGGCAGCGGGTCCCCACTTGCTGGGTATACCCGAATATCAGGGTTTCGACTAATGCCCCCAGCAACTGAGGACTTATCCCCATTGACACCGTCACGATGGTGTGACTCTCTCTCTCTGCATCGTTCGCCATTGGGTCAGTTCAAAGAGAACTAAGAAAAGGACTCTCAATGCTGAGCACAAAAAAAACAAAAAAAAATTGTTTTATTCATCTCTCGAATTCGAGTAACTACAGCAGGGCTCGCAGAATCGAGCAACGGAGCGATGGAAAACGGACAGTATTCGGTCTCTCAAGCCAAAAGAAAAAGGAAATCGGCTTAAGCAGAAGTAACGGATATACGCGAGCTTGATGTTCACCGAAGGCGAGGAGCAAAAGTGGAGAGCGACTGATCCCTTCAGAGGTCTGAGTCGAAGTGAGCTCCCACATGTTCTCTCTGGCCAACTGACGCTCACTGCTCATAACGATAGAGAGGGGGGGTCACCCCACTCTCACGAATCCGAATCTCCGTTAACAATCGAGCGGCACGGCAGGTTAGAGGAAGTAGAGAGAAAATCTCCTACGCGGACTCACCCGTCTCTAGGGAATGTAAGGGTTCCCAGGAGTGTACAATATTAGACTCGTTTTCACGACATTTCTCCTAAACCAGGAATACAAGTTCTCTCTAGATTTTATTTTATTAAAATCTCAAATGGTCAAGCTATCCACGTGACTCCGTGATCCACGTTAGGCTGCCTATAGGGTAACGCTAAGGTCTCACGGCAATTCGACTTCCCCCTCTTCCAGTCAGAACGCCGGGAGTCACTCGAAGGAATTTTACCTTAAATTCATTTTTCACTGATATTTCGCACGTGCGTCGATGTACGAATAATAGCTGGAATCCAAAAATAAAATCCTAATCCCCTAAGGAATTCTGAGACAAAAGGTCTTTACCGCGTTGGCCGCCGAATGACGTCACTCAAGATTTTCGTCGGAGAGAACTAGGGATTAACTGCGAGTCGATCCTTGAAATTCAGAACAATCCGAATTCAACGCGAACGAAACAATTTTTCTGCGTGATAACGTCAATATCCCAAGATTAAATTTTTCCGCGCATTAACGCCAGTTCTCAAAATTAAATTTCGATGCGCGATAACGGCGATTCTTAACATACATTTTCTGCGTAATAATGCCAATTTTCAAATCTTCCTTCCCCCCTGGAAGAGAGAGAGGACATTTAAAACTTTTATCCCCAAAATAGAAAAAAGCCCAATGAACCGGGCTCCACGTTGGGCGCCACTGTAACGTAATTTTCCATCTGAGGCTGGAAAACTATGTTAACTTACCCATTTTCCTCGGAGTAAATAAAATAACTAAAAATCGATGGGCGCCAGCCATCCTTTATCACCGGGAAAACACAAACCGGACAATCTTCGAAGCGGACCCTCGACAAGAACACGACACTTACTTAGCCTAATAATATTCCAAGGGAAGACCTTAAATGTCCGCGCTGCTCAGGGGGTTGGGTGTGTTGAGAGGGTGCAGGTTGTAGATGGAAAACGGTTCATTGGGCTCCTTAACTCAACAAAAAAAACCACCACAAAACCTCAAATTTAGGCTGAAATGTACGTTCCGTGTATTCTTTTCAAAGTAAGAAAATAGTATAATATTCCATTATAATCCTTCAGAAAAATAACGCTCGGAAATCGATGTACAATAATCCCAAAAATAATATTCAAAAAAGAATATTCAGAAAAAAATATAAATACTAGTCAAAAAGAGAATAAAAAAATCGGAACAGCGGCTCCGCGCTCAAAATCCAACTCCGCATGGCAACGAAATAATAATCTGGTAATAAACAAGAAAAAAACTCTGGACCTGCCGACAAAAACAATTAAATAGCTCAAAGGTAAATCAAAAAGGAGCATTAAAATTAATTTACAATAATACATTTCTCACTCAACCGTACGTAAGGAGATCCAAAAAAAACAATGATAATAGTACGAGCTCTAGCTAGGACGAAAGCCTCGAGTCTAACAGGAAAAATTGTAACCCCAAAGGTGATTAACCTACTCAAGAAACCTCCTCAACCGATAGAAGGTCCCATAGTTACTCAATGGCTAATCCTCACGCTCAAATTAATTCTATTCCCTATTGTCTAGCCTAAAGCGCGATCTCGGAAGGTTCGCATCCCGCCAGCAAGGTTTCTCCTAATAAATCCGCATTTATCAGCATTAATATTTAACGCCCAAATTTTATCCGCTACTTCACCCGTCCAAAATAGAAGGGATCCGGGTCTCGAGGTAGCCTCGCATGTCCAATTCGCAAGTATCGATTTTATCCACGCCTAACAGTTTAATCCGTAACGTCTCGGACAATGCCGAAAGGAAAAAGAAGCCTAAACTTCCGAATAATTGACCCGTAACCAATCTCGTGCCATCACTGCGAGGCATGCTTGGCATGGAAGCGACACAAAATCGTCCTGGAAAACCGAGACGCTCGTGGTGGACCTCTCGGGATCACAGCGCACGCAGAACAAGGACCATCCACCGAAGACGGATGGCTCTTATACCGTCGAGACCGGAAAATTAACCGAACACTTCCCGCGTTAGCCGAACACTCCGAAAACCACGTGCTATTCTATGCCGCTGGCATCACAATTAAATAGGAATAAAAACCATTTAGCTCCGTCCCCGCACGAGAGAGACGGCATACAATAAACAATGTAACTAATTTAAACGCTCGCGATAATTCGAGATGAGAAAAAGCACGCATAACTACCTGAAAAACCCATCACCACAACCGAGTGCAACTCGCCTGTGGCCGATACGCCACGTGTTGTGGACGACTCGGCGTCCACCATAAAAGACTCGCTGGTAGGCTCCCGTTGCCTGTATCCTTTTCAAAAAGTCCTCAATTTCCGCCTCCAGAATGTCTGGCTATCCATGATAGCCCACAAATCTCGAAAAACTGCTCCCAAAGCGCGTGAATAATGAAGCTGCACTCGTCTGTACTCGCCAGCGACTGACACACACACGTATAATGGCGGATCTCTCTCGTCCTGCGTGGTTCTCGACAGGCCCGGTAGCGCTGTCGCATTCCCATCACCCCTTGCGCCCCATCCTCGAGCGCGCGACTATCGAATCAAATTCGAATTTTCCCTACATCTTCAACCCTAATGACAGTTTATTTTAACGCCTTTCGTCGGTAAAACGGCAGTTGTTAGCCCTAATAAATACTTTCGTAATGTGATTACGTCCCCGGGGTCGTAATCTGGAGGATCGCAGAGGTAAAAATAAGCAAAAGAAACCCAATACTAAAAGAAACTCCAATCAACTCTTAACTTCTCAAAATTTAATTACAAAACCAAACAGCCACGACAATTCTAGGGGTTACTAGGGCTGCGATAGCCCCCTAGGCCTTTCACCTAAACCCCGAAACGTAACGCTTTTCCCCCTACGATCCGTTAACCGAGGGGTAGACTTGCAGCTACTCTTCCACGTATCCCCGGAAATTAAAACGGAGGGATTATTCCTCAGAAAAATCCGCGTAGGTCGGTAAATTCGGCCCAAAACATGGATTCCCTTCGGTCCCCACATTCGATATTTATATCGACGCGTTACTGAACTCTCTAATTCCTAATCTCGACTTTCGTCGCACTGCTTTCCTACTTTCTTAAACCCAAAAAATGCTCTAAACAAAATCCCTCATTGCTCGATAAAGGTACTCGGTCCCTAATTCGCGATTCTAAGGGATCTCCTTACGTACTCACGCATTGATTTCGCTCCTGACGTTCTCTGGATCTCGATGTCCCTAAGGAATTTCGCCAGAATTCCGTACAACTTTTAGTCTTTTTCATTCTCTGAGCATCGATTTTTTTCATCTGAGAAATTAACGTTTCTTTCGTTTTTTATTTGCATTATTGTCTTGGAGATATTATTGAATAATAAAAAGGTGTCTATTTGAATTACTTGATAAATTATTGGGCTAACTGTGTACAGCAATTGAAAACGCTCAAAGTCGAAAATGAACGATTGAAAGCCCAAAATCGAGCCCGTACCCGCGTCATATCTGAACTCACCAATCCTGCTTCACAGTTGAAGGATTTAATGTAAATCAATGTGCTCACAGAAAAATCTAAACGTCAATTACGTGTAAGAAGTGATCTTTTACACTTTCTGAAACGTACTGTATGCTTGATCGATATCGTTTTTTGTTAATGAATGATGACCATTATAATCAATTCCATTTGACCCTTCTATCCCTTATTTGTGATATGATTACGATTGTCGAATTATATTATCGATTTGTTGTGATACCTGCCTCAAAAGTGGATTTTTCGAAACGGTTTAGTGTGCGTAAAGCGGTTGTTTTCCGCACGTCACGCATAAAGTTCACGAACGTCTGTAAAGTGAATTCCCAAATTTCACATTCCACATGCTCATGAACTTTACGCACTCGTACACAAAAACAACCAGATTACCCCCATTACCGTTCCGAATAGTGAACTCACCAGAAATCACAAAAAATAGGATGTGTTACACGTGCGTGAGAAAAAGTGGAAATTTACGCACTGGTAAAGCAATATACTATTGTAATCAAGTGATTGTTCGACGAAATTTCAGGCACTGAAGTAATTAACTCTTTAAGATAATTTTGTTCCACCAGGACAGTATGAAGCTGGTAAAATCGAAATATTCCCATGATAATTTGTAACGTGCATGGGGGTTAACAATGCCTACTACCTTCACCCTTCTTCCCTGAATCTAGTTAAACTCAAAAACTCAAAATCTATGGGCGCCAGGTAATTTTTAACCGGAATTACCAAACCGGAGGAGTCGACAAAATTAACTTTAACTAACTGGAAAACCTCTAAAACGTACGCAAAAAGAAAGAAAACTAGATTTTCGGAGAAAGGTAATGTTCCTCGGGTGGCTCAGTGTGCTAGGTTGTCGAGAGAGGGGGAGGATTTCAGGTGGAAACGGATTATTGGGTGGTCAAAACTAGAAAAAAAAATCGACATTGTCCTTGGTTGTACCACTATTGAAATGTTCAAAAATAAATAATTTATATGCTTTTACATAATTTTCAAAAGAAACGGAAATTCTCAATAACAATTCTCGCTCTTCTAACAAAACAAAAAAAAACTAATAACTCCGATCTGAAATCATAATAACAAAATAATATAATTGCGATCACCTTGATTATAAGGCTAAAGTGATCCAATTTTTCAGGTGTTATTGAGGGCAATAGCGAAAACACGAAAATATTCGCTAATCTCGAAATGCTCGAGAATTCCGAGAACTGAGGGAAAAAGTATGCGGACAACCACGAGAGTGAGAGACAGAGAGAGAGGAAAGATAAATCCACCACTATACGGATATACAGGCGCGACGGATGTATCTCAGAAATTCCTTAAAACTTAACTGACGAAAACTCGAAAACGGTAGAGTGAAAACCCAAAAACCCGGCCTCAATCGATGTGGGATCCTCCTGGGAAAGTCTCATTCGAAAATCAGAATTTTCGGATCGCTAAAACCTCTCTCCACTAATTAATAGCGGGCAGGACTTCTAACCGGCAGAAAGCTGCACGAGGCGGATTGCCACTCGTAATACGTAGGTATAGAAACCTAGTGCGAGGGAGAGAGGAGACATTCACGGGGAAGGTCTGAGCCACTCAGCAAGTAATCCTCGCTGAGGGAGATAGCTCTGCCCATCGCTACGAGAGCGAGAGAGAGCGCGTGATAATTGAGGCATGGAAAAATCATAATTTCGGCCAAAAAGAACCCACAAAATTACCCAACATCATTAACGAGGAACACAAATGCAAGGGGGACCGGAATGAAACCGGAAACTAAAACCACTCACCACCCCGAAAAGGGGAGTAATTATTTCCAAAGGAAAGAAAAAAAGGAATCTAATGAACAAGTACCACGGAATAAAAATTCCGGGAGCGATCAACATCTCAAAAAGACATAATCAGAACCTCGATCACCATGTAATCGGGATAAAAACCACCTCGTGGAGCCGAGGCCCTCACGAGGGACACCACATTTCGTGAGAACACCGACACCATTAATAAATGGCCCGAAAAAAGTGAAAGAAAACCGGAAAACTCACTTTCGGGATCTTCTTATGCTTTTTCTCTCTTTCCCATCTTGGACCGGTAGTAGATGTGTGAGGCCGTATCTGGCCCAACCCATTTTGAAGAGGGTCAGAAGGGTCTGCCTGAAAGTATCCCGCGAGTGGGTGGTAGGCGGCTGATTAATCAATTAATTCGCGGTTTAATTCGCGGATTTAATTCGCGGA
The DNA here is from genome assembly GCF_001412515.2 of Diachasma alloeum. Taxonomy (NCBI): domain Eukaryota; kingdom Metazoa; phylum Arthropoda; class Insecta; order Hymenoptera; family Braconidae; genus Diachasma; species Diachasma alloeum. The sequence continues at coordinate 39,405 of NW_021681408.1, forward strand.
TTTTTTAGTGCCACGCTGTAGGAAGGGTCTGTTCACGAAGGGTACCCCTGCGAGTGGGTGGTAATTTCATTAGTCGCGAGTGGGTGGTAGGCGGTCGATTCATCGATTGATTGACGGATTTAATTCGCGGTTTTAATTCGCGGATTTAGTTCACGGTTTGATTTTCAAATTGTATTAAGGAGTGCTAGGATTTTTAAGGATAAGAAGGGTAGCTAGTATTTTATAAATGAAAAAAAACATTTAATAATTAAAAATATTATTTATTTTACACTAGACAGGATGAAATGCGTATTACATGTCGAAAGCGGTTTAATCCCCCCCTTCCTGCTTCTTCTTGATCAGCGTAAGCTAGTTACGCTGGCAAGTAGCTCGCGGACACAGCTACGCCTCGTGCTACCATTGGATTAATGGTACATCAATGGCACCAACTCCATTACAATCCTCAGGGCTAATCCCCGTCAGGAGCTCCCAGCTCTCTCGAGGTAGCAACATGTAGGCCCCGTTGAGGATGAGCAGCCATCCTTGTGGAGCCAGATCGATGGGTCTGGCTGGCCTCCCCATATGCTCATCCTCAATCCTCCGCGTGATGAGCTCATTCAACCGAGCTCTGGAGGTTTGCTGAGCCCAGGTTTCTGGGAAGTTAACTCCAGTTTTCAGCTCAACATATCCTGGATATCCCTGTAAGCAGAAACAAAAAAGTTATGACAATTGTTCTGGGGATTGAGAAAGAAGAGACAGTGAGGGCTTGCTACTTGCAAGCTGGCGGGTAGAAAACGAGATTCTCTACCTCCTGATGATGGTGCTGAGGCTGCTGGGGGTACTGATGATGGTGGGGCTGTTGGTAGTGCCAAGCCTGCTGGGGCTGTTGATGGTGCCAAGGCTGCTGGGACTCCTGAGACTCCTGATGATGCTGAGACTGTTGATGGTGCTGAGGCTGTTGATGCTGGGGCTGTTGATGGTGCCAAGGCTGCTGGGACTCCTGAGACTCCTGATGATGCTGAGACTGTTGATGGTGCTGAGGCTGTTGATGCTGGGGCTGTTGATGGTGCCAAGGCTGCTGGGACTCCTGAGACTCCTGATGATGCTGAGACTGTTGATGGTGCTGAGGCTGTTGATGCTGGGGCTGTTGATGGTGCCGAAGATGCTGAGGTTGCTGGGGTTCATTGTACTGCTCCTCTTGGAGCAGTCTCGCTGGAGGAACGATTTCATCACTATACCCACTATCGTCATCATCATCATCATCATCATCATCCGTAATCTCCATTTGCTCCTCAGGACTCGGGACTTCATCAATTATGACGACGTCATCATCGTCGGTCTCCATGGGCACTTCCCGACACGGACCTTCCCAGACGATGACGACGTAATCTTCTCCAGTCTCCATCCTGTCGAGCTCCTGGCGGGGACCTCCATAAATGATGACGATGCCATCTTCGCCCTCACCTTCAGCCTCTCCTTCTTCTTCTTCGTCTTCATCCTCTTCCTCTCCTACTTCTTCTTCTCTCCCAATATCCATTTCTTGGGTTGGCCCTTCCGCCTCCATCACCTGATGCCGTTGAGCTCGCTCCGCTTGCTCCTCCCGAAGCCGAGTCAGATATTTGGTAGTGCGCTCTTCGAAGTCCTCGTCGAGCAGGAACTCCCACATCAAACCCGCTGTAGGATGAGCGGTGACCCACACTGTTGCCGGAGGGTCCAACATCACATGAGCAGCCAAGAGGGGGAAATGTTGGAGAATGGATTCATTCTCCACGTGGAGAATCATAGTCTTCTCCACGTGGAGAATCATAGTCTTCTCCAACTCCTCGCAGACCCCCCAACCCACTCCAATGGGCAAAAAACGTTCTCCTTGATGGCGACATATTCTTGGACGGGATTCATTGTTACGAACAAACGAACACGAACACTTGCACAAACACGAATGAAATTTTACGTTTTCCTGTCCTTTGAAGACGTTGTGGTGGACTGTGAATTGAGGGTGACTGACAAATGGCATTTATAGGAGTAAACTACCCCCACCACGAAAATTTTTCGGGGTTTTGCACATAGAAAAATGACTAACACAGACCACTTACCTCACAACCAATAAAAGACCCAAAACTCTTCTTATAACCCAGACCGAGTGCTTCATTACTTTATTATAGAGAATTCCAAAGCTACTATCTGCATCGAAAAATTTGTACACTGCCTCAATTTTCGAATCATAAAACTTGAAAGAGTCATCGATTGGGAAATTGTCGGAAAGGTATACTCAATCCCTCTGGAAAAAATCTGTACTCTACTCTGTTATCTGATTAGCAGATTTAAAAGCTATATGACTCAGAGAGAATATTCAGCGAGAGTAAAAATGTGGAAAGCTGTAGGATCACTCTTATAAGTCATGAGAATTTATCTGAAAAATCTCAAGAGCAGACTAGGATATGATGTTGAAAATACCTTGTCTTCTATCTCACAAAAACTTATTTTACACATGATTTATGATACCCCTATTTTCCTGTATTTCAGCTAGATAAGGCTTAAGAGGCTAAGAATAGGTGTAAGAAAAAAAGTGAAAGTATTTCAGACTCAATTTTCTCTCGAGATAAGTGATCTTAAAATCACCTTTTCACAAAAAATTGTCGCGTCATCCATGAAAATTTCTGTAAATTGTTTTCCTACATGATTTATCACCCTTATTCCCGAGGATTTTAGCTAGATCAGGGTTAAAAGAGTAAGAATGTAAAAAAGATGAAAGCTTTTCAGACTCAATTTCGTTTCCTGATAAGTGGTCTTGAGAATACCTTTTCACAAAAATTATCTCGCCTTCTGCGAAAATTTCTATCTTTGTATTTTTTTTCACGTAATTTACCCCCACCCATTGTTTAGACTATAAAGCCGAGGTTTTTCCATGGTTTTCCATCAGTTCTTACGTAAGACTTACGAGTAACGTTTCAATTTTTGTCACGATGAATTCTCTTGTGTGCAAGCAGTGGCTCAAGCTTATGCGAACTTGATCACCCACGTGAAACTTTGGCTGTCTGCTATTCACCCGAAAGTCTGCGTAGAGAAGACGTAATTTCTTGGCATTTTTAACTTCCCGACCCGAAAGGAGGAAGTTATTGTAATGACCCCGAAAATCGAATGTGGAAATTTAAGCATTTCTCCACGTTTCATGACCTTTGGAACCACTTCTGACCCTTTTCAGGTACCTGTCTGTATGTGTGGATGTGTGTATGTGTGTGCGTACGTCTGTGACAAAAATTTTGTGCCACGATTCCTCCTGAACAAACGATGCGATTTGACTTTTTTTTTTAATCGCTGTATTTTAATGTGACTTGAACTTGATTAGATTATGGAGACGATCGTCTCAGCGTTTCTCCAGTTTTTTCCAAAAAACTTTTGGAAAAAAATCGAAAATTAGCGTTTTTTTGTAAACGAGACCATTTCTCCGTGCATAACGATGCGATTTCAAGTTTTTTTTGTTAGAAACGATGAATTTTGATATAACGCACAAATCATGGAATACTGGAAGACATTTAATCAGCAGTTCACTAGCTTTTTTCGAAATCGATATACATTCTAGAAACAATTTTACTTTTCTGATAAATTACATTTTTTCTCGATGCGGAATACGGCGATGTGTGTGCATGGGAGTGTGTGTGAGTGCGAGTACGCGCACGGATTTTTTGTTGTCATATCGGCAGGCTTCATACGAATAGTTCGATGTTTTCTATGATTATATTCCCGTACGAGTTCTGGCAACATATCAATCCACTTGTAATTTCCACGTAAACTGAACTGAAACCACATTTTACTCTTCAATCTTCGATTGAATCGCTCACATATAGAAGCCTTCAAATTACTGAATGTGGAATATAAATTGATATTATATTTCTTCATTAATGCTGGAAATTCGGAATTGTAGAATTCCTTTCCACCATCAACGTGTAAATGTTTGGGCTCACGCCTCTGTTGGAGAATGGAATTTACAGCTCTCGTAACATCTTGAGCATTTTTCCTCATTATCGGCTCAGCCCACGCAAATTTTGAAAAATTGTCTATTATAGTGAGCAAAAATCTATGTCCATTATTGCTCTTTGCGTAAGCCGTCATATCCACTAAATCTGCCTGCCATGTCTCATCCAGATCACGAATATTAACTCGTCGTCGGGGGTAATTTCTTTGGACTGGACGATGCAATTCTTTCACAACATCCAATTTATTTTCTGCCATTATTCACAGAATACTCGGGTATTTTTGGCAATACGAGTGCACTTGGTATTTTTTCCACTATTTTCATTAATTTGCCAACCCTCCTATTGGTATCTGGAAACTTGCGTTTCATTTCAATTTGCAAATCACTAATTTTTGTATTCAAAGTCTCTAGTGTAACAGCATCATGTGGGTCCACTGGTGTTGCAAGATTCTTCAGCCTTTTGTCAAGAAGATCGTAATCACCTTCTGCAGTGAGTTTATATCCAATACCTGGAGGGGCTAGATTGTAAGAGCCACTATCAGAGGTTAAGTGACGACCGAACACGTCAACACTCATTTCGCAAATGATAGTAGTTTGCAATATGCATACTCTAATATATGATTTCAGCCTCCCGAAGTTCCTCAATAATTGAAATAATTTCATTATCATGACTCGGATTTCCTGCCCCCTGTGAAGCTACAAGTAATCGAAGACGGTCGACAAGTTCATTGGGATCATCCCAGTAGACATAATTCACAGTGTTCGGCCGTCGAGCCTTCATAAACGCAGGTAGAAGCCCGGTGCCGGTATTCCTGGATCCGGCAAACTGTGAAATATATTTTTCATATTTCTCACCCTTCGTCTCTCGAATGCCACCTCGAGGTTTATAGTTTCTTTGATGCCCATTTGTTGCAAGTATGATATCTTTATATGCATCAATATAACTTTGATCAATCAAATTGGGATCAGGACTTTTCATGAAGAGAAGCTCCAGTAATCCTTTGGTGCAAGCGTATTTCATGGTTTTCACTTTAATAAATTCATCCTCAACATAAATGGGTGAATCTCCAATCATGAACCTATGAGTAAGTTGTCGAACACCATAAGCCTTGTTCCATTTTGGTGTATGGATTAGTGCTAAATATTATTCTACTAGAGTGTCAGCATCGATAACATTTGCTTCTTCTTAAGTGCTAGATAATTCGCCCAGATTGTATGAATTATTAATGCCTGAAACTATAGTATTATCGTGAGAATTCTCCAAGGATGGAACTATAGTATCATCGTGAGAATTTCTCAAGAATGGCGTCAGAGTCTCATTCAACGTGTGATTGAATGAAGAATCATTGGCTGTAGAATCATAGTCATCCTCAGAGGTATTTCCATTCTAGAAAATTTCTTTGGGTGTCTTTGGGGTGCTCTTATACCCGATTTTTCGTCGATTTTTGTAACCAATGGTTCTGAAGTGTTTTTTATTGTCGACCAATTTGAGGTTTTCCCCATTATCATCGAAAAATTTAACATCCCGAATATTCAATTCCTGGAGCGGTCTCACAATGGGTTTGAAAACTTCATTCATTGCTTCATCAATACTCTCTCTACCCAATTTCAATAGGTTATGTTTTCGTTGAATTGCTTTGACATTTCATCCTTACGAGGAGCCATGTTCACTCACTGGGATCTAGCCGGCTACTGTTGAAGTTCTCCCCCTACAACCATTATTTATTTATTTATTTGAACGAAACAATNTGCTTCATCAATACTCTCTCTACCCAATTTCAATAGGTTATGTTTTCGTTGAATTGCTTTGACATTTCATCCTTACGAGGAGCCATGTTCACTCACTGGGATCTAGCCCGCTACTGTTCAAGTTCTCCCCCTACAACCATTATTTATTTATTTATTTGAACGAAACAATCGAAATTTCTCCTGTATCGACCTCCATCAATATCCTTATCTTTATCGATTACTAGGAACGAATAATTATTTTTCCAACATGTGGAATATAATTGTTTAAATTTTTCGAATGACATGTCCGTATTGACATGATCATTATAAATATGCCTTAGATTCATTTCGTCCTGCTTTAATAATACCAGGAAATTAGGATTGTCGCGCACTCAATGTTTTGGAATGCGAGCATATGATTGACGTAAATAAAAACTGTCAACATTTTTATGTGTCCCCATACAAAAATATGCCTTAATATTATTTTGCTTCTCGCAGGCCACATCATCAAATATAAATAAAGAATTCGTCTTTGCGTTGTCCACCGACACAACTTCCTCATTGTCTGAGAATGGATAATAATTCATGTCACTCAGAGGTTCCAATAAATTTTGTAAAAATTGATATTTCGGTTGGTTGAGCGATTTCGAATAAACGTAGATGTTTGAAAATCTTAAACCATTCGGATGAATTATGAGGCTCAATACGGCATTCGTTTTTCCACAATTTGATGCACCACAGAAAACCGCGCAAATAGTATTTTGCAGCAATGAGCCATGCCGCCTCGGTTGATCTTTCGCAGTCACTGAATCAAAATTAATGACGGGTAAACCGTTGGGATGTGTACTGAACTCCATCTCCATAACAACTGAGGAGAAAACCTATAAATTGGAGGGTTTTATAGCAAAATCAGTCAGTTCTATTTCGGACATGATTGTGCACAGATCGCGTGCTAACAAAAAAGGGAGGGGGTTATTGAACAAAATCATCAACAATCTCCCCGTTGAATTCAATCTGCCAGGTTATCAGTATTGTGGGCCTGGCACAAACTTGGCTGAAAGATTAGCTCGAGGAGATCCTGGGATAAATCCCTTGGATTCTGCCTGTAAGGAACACGACATCGCATACTCAAAAAATCGTGAAAATATTTCAGCGCGACACGACGCTGACAAAGTGCTTGCCGAAGAAGCTTGGCGACGTGTATCAGCACCAGACGCTAATTTGGAGGAAAAAGCCGCCGCTTTATTTGTAACAAATGCCATGAAGGCTAAAACTAAATTGGGTATGGGTGTAAAAAAATCAAGTTTGGGTGTAAAAAAATTAAGTTTGGGTGTAAAAAAATCAAGTTTGGGTGGAAAAAATCAAGTTTGGGTGTTAAAAAATCAAGTTTGGGTGTAAAAAAATCAAGTTTGGGAGTGAAAAAATGAAAGATAAGGAAAAAACAGAGGGGGAAGCCTAAAAAGAGGGTGACATTCAGAACAATCATCAGAGCTGCTAAAAATTCAATCAAATTAAATAACGGTTCATCTGATGCTATTAAAACAGCTCTCAATCATGCTAGAGTAGCCGTGAAACAGAATGGTGGGCGAAGCAAAGTCAATATTCCGCGCGTGATTCCAGTCCCATCGAAATTTGGAGGAATTTTACCGTTTCTTGTGCCACTATTTGCCGGTTTGAGTGCCACGGGGGCATCAGCTGGAGGAGCGGCTGGAATTGCTAAAGCTGTCAATAGTGCCAAAGCTGCCAAACAACAACTCGCGGAAAATAAAAGGCATAATGAAACTATGGAGCCTATTGTACTCGAGCGAGGTTTACATCTTAAACCCTATAAAAAGGGGATGGGCTTGTACTTGAAGCCAAAAAACTATTGACGATGCTACCACGCAGGGCTCTAACTGATGGAGATCTTAAAAAATATGCAAAACTCATGAAAATTCCCCATTTTCGAGGTGTTTTCATGCGTAATGGCTTACCCAAAAATGGACCATTCAAAAATGAATCAGGCATTATCAATTTGGATAATAGAGAGGGTCCTGGAACTCATTGGGTTGCATATAAAAAAATAGAAAAGGATGTCACCTATTTCGATAGTTACGGGAATCTGCAACCTTCCACAGCTCTCTTCAATTACCTTGCAGTTGAAAACATAAAATATAACCATGAGCGTTTCCAGAACTGGAATACATTCAATTGTGGGCATCTATGTTTGGCATTCCTCATTGGGAGATTATATAAGAATGGGCATTGATGATTTTTCATCAGTTGACCTTGAGAATTCATGAGTGATTCATTAACATTAACAGTCTCAGGAGCGTCATCAGTTTTGGAAGTGCAATATTTTCCCCCAATTGAACTTTCACCTGAGAAAAATTATGTTCTCGGCCTAGTGGACTTTCTGACTTTCAATTCCATCCCGAACGTCGATACGAGCAATAATAAATTACACATAGATGATACAGTTATCTCTATCCCAACGGGAAGTTATGAAATCGATGATATTGCGAAATTTCTCGTAAACAATGTTGAAAAAAGTGACATTATCATAATTATCAAAAGTAATAATAATACTCTGTGGAGTGAATTGTTTTGTAATAAAAAATTGGACTTGAGGCCTGCGAATTCGATAGGTCGTCTTCTCGGTTTCACCCCTAGAGTTTTGGAACCCAATAAAACTCATGAATCTGATCAGCCTGTAGCCATTCTCAAAGTGAACGCCTTACGAGTTGAATGTAATATCACCACGGGAGCATACAACAACAGTGATAAAGTCCACACAATTCATGAATTTTTTCCTGTGGTACCCCCTGGATATAAAACAATAAACAATTTACAGCTTCGAATTGTTGATCAGGACGGTGACTAGGTGAATTTTAGGGGTGAAAAAATCACCATCAGACTCCACATCAGGACTATTTCATGAACATGGGCATTGTATATAATTGCAAGATTGGATATTTCTATAATAACAACCAACCATGCCTGTCTTCCATCAGTTCGCGTGCTGTCTGCAAGGTGTTAACACCTCAGAACGTCAAGTTCCTCAAGAACCTCGGTCTGGTCGTGAAAAAAAGTGGAAAAAACGTTGTTACCAGATAAAAATATTTTTTATTCGCTGGATACCATGGAGGAAAGCCTGAATATCAAAATTCCCCCAGTGTTTGAAGAATCTATCGCCCATTATGAGATTCATGCACATCAACCATATGCCTTAACAGGACTTGATAATAGCGACGAAATTCGCATCACTGTACAGAATCAAGACCCTTGTATTTTCTCAAGCAAGAGCCATTTGCACATTACTGGGAAACTAGTGAAATCGGATAACTCAAAGGCAACCCTTACTAAATTTGCGAACAACGCAATCTGTCATTTATTTCAAGAGATTCGCTATGAAATTAATGCGATCGAAATTGATAAAGTGAAGAACGTTGGTATTACCACTCTGAGGAAAAATCTTCTTTCATTAACACCGAATCAGAGTACATGGATGGAAAATGCTGCATGGCTGGGTGTTCAAGAGAATTTGAGTCTAGTGGATGATGGAGGTTGCTTCAATATGTCCATCCCATTGAGTATGCTGTTGGGATTTGCTGAAGATTATCGAAAAATTATGGTTAATGTGAAACATGAGCTCGTTTTGATCAGAGCTCACTATGACAATAATGCTATAATTCAAACAGGAAAGGAAGATGTGAAAGTCACATTCAGCAAAATCGAATGGTTGATCCCATATGTGACATTATCGGATACTAAAAAAGTTCAATTGCTCAATTTCATCCAGAAGGATCCTGCAATATCAATGAGCTTCAGATCATGGGAGTTATATGAGTATCCGATGCTTCCAGCAACAACGAAACACGTGTGGACGGTGAAAACCGCGACTCAGCTCGAGAAGCCGCGTTATGTCATTCTGGGCTTCCAAACGGCGAAGAAAAATAAGGATAAGAAAAATTCTAGCAATTTTGACCATTGTAGTATAGCAGATGTTAAATTATTCCTCAATTCCCAATGTTATCCATATGGAAATATG
>NW_021681408.1:52001-52393 GCF_001412515.2 Diachasma alloeum
CAAAAAATACTATTCAATGGCCCTTTGGGTAACAAAAGGAAACTAAAATAAATGTCTTTGGAAGGGCGAGGGGTTAATTTCTTGGGCTCGGGGGAGTTGTCTAGGGGGTTCAATCTAATGGTCAGACCTCGAGGAAGGGGCTCGTCGAGGGGCAACCAGGGGGTCAATGAATGAGAACAAGGGGTATCGGGATCAGAGACAACTAGGGTGAAGGGAGATGGGGGTTGTGGGGATTCACCTGACTTCATCGCTGGGGGGAGGATTCGATTTTTGGGGGCTACTTATGGATCTCGGGGGGAAAGATGTGACTACTTAAAAACCTAAACTAACGACAATTTTATCCACGAGTGATTTCAACTAATAATCGTTATGGATCTCTGGGCAACTTTGTA
>NW_021681408.1:52418-56055 GCF_001412515.2 Diachasma alloeum
CAAAAAATACTATTCAATGGCCCTTTGGGTAACAAAAGGAAACTAAAATAAATGTCTTTGGAAGGGCGAGGGGTTAATTTCTTGGGCTCGGGGGAGTTGTCTAGGGGGTTCAATCTAATGGTCAGACCTCGAGGAAGGGGCTCGTCGAGGGGAAACCAGTGTGTCAATGAATGAGAACAAGGGGTATCGGGATCAGAGACAACTAGGGTGAAGGGAGATGGGGGTTGTGGGGATTCACCTGACTTCATCGCTGGGGGGAGGATTCGATTTTTGGGGGCTACTTATGGATCTCGGGGGGAAAGATGTGACTACTTAAAAACCTAAACTAACGACAATTTTATCCACGAGTGATTTCAACTAATAATCGTTATGGATCTCTGGGCAACTTTGTACAGTCATGCTTTCATTGCACCGACTGATTATATACTCTCTCATATTCTGAGGTATTTCGGACCACATTGGGTCATGCGAAATATTTTTAACCTAATCCTAACCTAATTGCAGGGTTCTTGGAATGCGTCAGGCCCTCCCAACTTTCTCTGAATATTTTAAGCCTTTTTTTCAGATCCAGCTGGTCATGGTCCCAAGGGTAAAGAGGACATTGGGTTCTATTTTGGGTTCTCCGGGCATTTCAGGGCATTATGGGAATCTTGAGGGCACATCTTGACTCTTGTGGGGCTCTTGTGACTAGGGGGATTTTGAACTCTGGGATATCAGGGTGAATATTTACAACTATGGGGTTTTTCCGGGCTATTTCTGGGGATTTTGGGGAATTCTAAGGGTTGGTCTAGGTATTTGGGATCGTGTTCCGGGTTCTTTAAGGGTATTTTGCGGCCTCGTGGGGAGCTTAGGGGCTTTCCTGGGGGATTTCGGGCCACTTTGGGACCTTACGGAATATATTAACTTGATTCTGGGAACTATTCTTAATCGGGGCCTTCCTTGAAGATTTCAGGCCACTCTTGGGCCATACAAAGTATACTCAAATAACTCGGGGCTTCCTTTGGGTATTTCGGGCCACTCTCGGGCCATACGAAATATCACAATCAAATGCCGGGCATTCCTGGGTATTCCAGATCCCATCGGATTCATCCGGAATATTTTCAACTAATCCTAAGTACTTCTGGAAAATTTGGGGGCTTACTGTCCCTTCTAGGGGCAATTCGAGGTGAATATTTTCAATTTAAATCTCGGATTGTCCCGGGGGTACAAGATACATGGGCTTGTCAGAAAGTTCTGNGGGAACTATTCTTAATCGGGGCCTTCCTTGAAGATTTCAGGCCACTCTTGGGCCATACAAAGTATACTCAAATAACTCGGGGCTTCCTTTAGGTATTTCGGGCCACTCTCGGGCCGTACGAAATATCACAATCAAATGCCGGGCATTCCTGGGTATTCCAGATCCCATCGGATTCATCCGGAATATTTTCAACTAATCCTAAGTACTTCTGGAAAATTTGGGGGCTTACTGTCCCTTCTAGGGGCAATTCGAGGTGAATATTTTCGATTTAAATCTCGGATTGTCCCGGGGGTACAAGATACATGGGCTTGTCAGAAAGTTCTGTTGAACAATCATCATCATTCTACTTTATTTTGTGAAACCATAATTCTACTTAATAATCTAACCTAATATGGAGCTTATTTTACTGGGTGATTTTTTCTTTTTCTCCTGGGAATAATAAATTTTTCCTACTGACTGTTCCGATTTTTCAGTTTACCTACTCTAACTATTAAAACTGAATCCGGTGATACCTGTGGGATTTTGGGATATCTTGAGGAATTTTGGGAGTGGTCGTGATTCATTGAGGTTTTCGGGGATTTTTAGAAGAACTTGGGGGTTTCCATGCAATTTTCGAGACTCTATGGGATATTTCTGGACTCTCCGGATCATTCTGTGGAATCTTGAGACATGGTGGGATATTCCTAGGATTCCTGGGGGATTGAGGGTTCTTCTAGGGCGTTCTGGTATGTTAGGGGTCTTTTCTGGGATCTCTGGGGTCTTCTCTGGGGTAGCTGGGGTAACTGGAAGGGGTTCCGAGGTATTTGGAGACATTCTGGAATTTCCTAGGGGCTGGGGTGACCTTGATTCTACCAAGTGAAAGTGGAGGGCTGACTTGGTTTCACTGGGCTTTCTATCAACTACATGGGGACGAGGGATTCTAAGATTCTCAGGTGGAGAGATTGGATTCAGATCAAAGAGATGGGGGCTTTTCAGACTCCTGATCGTAAGACTTCGATTCAGGCTGGGGGGACGGGGAATGTTCAGGGACATGAGTGGGGGAATTGGATCTAGGACGGGGATCGGGGAATTTTGAGGGACATGAGTGGGGGAATTTGATCCATCTGGGGAGGGAGTTTGGGATCTGCAATTGTTTTTCCTTTGAGATCGTGGACAATTGTCTTCTCTCTACTTTCCTTCTGTGGCTGTATGGAACGTGCAACGACTGATCCCACAACTTCATCATTACCTCTGCCCGGGTGACCTGATGGGTCGGTGGGCATTGCTTCACTACTACTGGGGTTTCCAAGGGTTTGAACGAGGGGTTGATTCGGTCCCGGGGGAATCTGGGGGCACTGCTCTGTAGGGTCCTGGGGTGTCTGCTCAAGGGGTAGGTTGGGTGGTCCGGCAACTGCCAGGGTGGCTAGATGGGGCTGCCTGGGATACGAAGGAACTGAGGGCTCTAGGGCTTTCGAGGGGCTGAGGTCCACTGTACTAGTTCGAGGCTGACTGGGGGTAACTTGAAATGGTCCGAGGGTTTGCCCCGTCTGTAGTCTCTCTTTAGGGCGAAGGTTAAATGAACCGTCTGTTTTTGGGGTGATATGGAACCCTACTGTCGTGAAAGGCATTTTCATACCGTCCTCCTCGTCATTCCAAGGGGCGGATTCGGGACCGTACTCCTGAACGATCTCAAAACGTACAAACCTCTCTCGCAATTCCTGATGCGTCCCCAAACAACTAATTCCGAGGGTATCGGCAAGTACCATCCGATCGCGAGGGGTCAGCTGATCCCATCTATCTTGTAACTTCTCTCTATAATGGGAAATCTCGGTGGAGGGGGAGGGGACGGGTGTACTGGGCAGAATTGGGGTGGCAAACCAGGGGGCAGATATAGGGTCGGCGTTGGGTCTCGGGGTCATCTTGTTAATGTTTATAAATTTCCAAAATGTTCAAAAACAAAGAAGGCAGTGGAGGAAGTGACTAATTCGGGCGCCTGGGGAGGTCGAGGAAGTCGTAACCTCCGTAGGGGTGTTTGTGAAGCAAAAATTTTCCAAAATAATTTCAAAGAAATGTTTTAATGTGACTCCACTTTTCAAGAGGCACAAAAAAAAACTAATAAAAATAATAACGAAAAACCATTAACTTAATCCGAAAAACTATTGATTTAATAGAAGGATTCTAAGTTGACCTCAAGGGGGGGGGGTGAGGAGTGGAATCATTTTCAGGGACAATGGGAAGGGGGAAAGGGGGAGGAGAAAGAAAAAGAAACACACGATCTGGCACGGAAATTCGGTAAATGACGAAATTGTGTTCCCATTCACTGGGGGGGGGGGGTGTACAATGGGAATAAATTCGGGGCATNAACTTCACGGGGGGGGTGAGGGGTGGAATCATTTTCAGGGGCAATGGGAAGGGGGAAAG
>NW_021681409.1:0-1803 GCF_001412515.2 Diachasma alloeum
CCGTTAATAAAAAGCGCCATCTATAAACTTGGACCTCAGGACATCACAGCGTCCCTGCCAATCACTGAATTGTAGTATATACTGGAAAGGGCACTGCCATGTTAGGCCCGTAAGCGGAAAAGGAGCCAGAGAGAGGTAGATAGTCAAGGATACCTGTCTCACTCTAGGAGGCATTGCGCATGCGTAGAACGAGCATGTACATGCGAGTTAAAAAGCTTATGTACTCTGAGTGGTGCACACTCAATTGTTGCTATTTACGTCTTGGCGATAATTGTCCCATTGTGAGAATAAAAAAATATCCTCTAATCCACGAACAGCTATTTCGTAGAAAATTAGAGGAAAAATCGTGTATTTTGATGTTGTTTTCATTGGATTTCTCTTGTATTCTTCATGCATTAAAAAAATTCACAATTACAATATTCTTATTTTTTATTGCAGTATTGGGACAAATAGATATAAACAGATTCCAATTCAACTCCTCGACACACGAGGCATTTTACTGAACTTGAGAGTCCCTAGAATTCCCTCAAAATAAAACCTATATCATTCAATTTATACTTTCTGTTTCAGGAATTATATTGGACATACCTAAATTTCAAAATCCGAATACTGATGACGATATCGACTCAGAGGATTTCGATACACCTTCAGATTGATTGAACAAATAATCTCTTGAATTGTATATTTTTTTTTGTATTTTTCCCATGTGGAATTATTTTAATTAAATTGTAAATGGCCCGAGTATTATTACATTGGAAAAAAATGATCAATTCTATGTTATAATGATGCAACAACAAAAATTGAAGGCCAATACTGAATTCTATACGTTCTAGAATTCAGAACGTTCTAGAATATTCTATACGTGGCTAATTTAGCCACTTTCACAATCAACTCCAGGAGCGCCAGTAGAGGCGCTGAGGTTTTCAGCGTGACAAACCCTAACGCTTGAGTGTCGATTGACGTAACCACATTCGAATTGAATATGAATTGAATTGAATATGTCACATGAACCCTTTCGGTGATTAAAATTCTTTTTATTAACCTTTTATAGCCTTCGTACATCCACCCTGTAGAATCTGGTTGCCATTGTATACATATCACAGGGATGCGTACTATCAATGGAATTGGTAGAAATAAAAGAAAAGAAAAAGCATAATAATACAAATAGTAACAGCCACATATCTCCTGTCGGATAGGCTACAACTCCTGCTTGTTTCATGATTGGGTGTTTCAAATTCCATCCGATAGGATAAGTATTATCAGGACGACTATTTCGAAAAAACAAAATGAAATTGGGCCAGTCGTTCTTGAGATATTCGCAGAAAACGATTTTTGAGAAATCGCTATATCTCAGTAACCACTGAACCGATCGGGCTGAGAGTTAATACAGATTTGTATCTCATTAGTTCCAATTAAAAACCAGAATTTCAGTTTTTTTGCAATAAGTATTCCGGAATTATTAACGTAGTTCTGGACATACGCACACACATACATACAGACGCTCAATAAAAATATTATTTCTCTACATTTCATGACATTTACAAAACTTCCATTCAGAACTACAACACGGAGAGAAATATTCAATAAAAAATAGGTATCTTTTCCGTAATTCCGGAGCGAAAGGTGGTTGTAGGAAATTTTACGGAACTGTCACAGAATTTTTCCGGAGCGTTCCATAATTTTTATCCGAATCTCTTGTGGAAAATTACGATACCATCACTTAAACTTTCTGAGTCGATTCTGTACGACATTTACAAAACTTCCATTCAGAACTACAACACGGAGAGAAATATTCAATAAAAT
>NW_021681409.1:4099-5334 GCF_001412515.2 Diachasma alloeum
GTCCTCGTGGACAGTTTCGCCCGTGCACTATTTCATTTGTGGACAGTTCTGCTGTGCACAGTAGCGCTCCGTGTACAGATCGGTGCCGTGTACAGTTCTGACTCGGCGGATGTATCTCCCCCGGAGAAATGGGGGAGATCAGAATCAGAGATAAAAATGGAAAAATTAATATTGACAGAGGATGAGGTTCCTGGTGCAATATTGCCTCACTCCAATGTCGGTAAAAATCTCGTCGTGGATTTAAGACGCTGGCTCGTTTGCCGCAATATTTCGGCAGCGGGAAAAAGGGCTGAATTAGTGGAAAGGTTAGAACGTTCAACATGTTTATCTTTGCAAATTTAAGAATATTCACAATTCTGTTGTTAACAATAAATTGGGTTCATAATTATCGGAAAGGAAATAAAATAGTCTTCTTGTCCTCTATTTAGAGTCAGAGCATGTATCGCAAGTGGACAAGCAGNGGCGGCGTTGTTGCTTGTCCCGGCCGACGCTGTAGCCCTCACGCGGCGAATCTATAAAGTTCGATTGTGAAAGTGGCTAAATTATACTTTCTGTTTCAGGAATTATATTGGACATACCTAAATTTCAAAATCCGAATACTGATGACGATATCGACTCAGAGGATTTCGATACACCTTCAGATTGATTGAACAAATAATCTCTTGAATTGTATATTTTTTTGTATTTTTCCCATGTGGAATTATTTTAATTAAATTGTAAATGGCCCGAATATTATTACATTGAAAAAAAATGATCAATTCTATGTTATAATGATGCAACAACAAAAATTGAAGGCCAATACTGAATTCTATACGTTCTAGAAGGTAAGAAAACTTTTTGAGCGGACGGTACGAGAGAGATAGGTATCCTTGAAAATCGCCCCTCTCTGTCGGCTCGCGTCAGGCGGATCAGTGCCCTTTCCAGTATATACCAGAGATTATAAGGGAGATTGCTAACGCCTATAGAAACGCTTCAACCACAAAATTTCGTAGCGAGTATGTACCTGTAAGTAAAACAGGGAGCGTGTGAGAGCGTCGATAACGGCGCAGAGTGCGGGGGAACGCGTATGGGGGAATCGGAAAGCGGAGCGAGCGGTGATGTTCGCTGTCGAGTAGGTGAGGGAAACCTACCGCAGTTCGAAACGCCGACGGGCGGCGGAATCCTGCCCTTAATATAACAATCAATTTCTCCTTCCCTAATGAGGACGAAGGGATGAAACGGTTGCCAATCGATTG
>NW_021681409.1:9139-10232 GCF_001412515.2 Diachasma alloeum
GATCCATAAATATTCGTTTCTCCCCCTCTAATTGAGATGAAGGGATAAAACAGATCGCAATCAGTTGAGGATTCAATTTTCAATCGATTGGCAACCGTTTCATCCCTTCGTCCTCATTAGGGAAGGAGAAATTGATTGTTATATTAAGGGCAGGATTCCGCCGCCCGTCGGCGTTTCGAACTGCGGTAGGTTTCCCTCACCTACTCGAGAGCGAACATCACCGCTTGCTCCGCCCTCCGATTCCCCCATACGCGTTCCCCCCCACTCTACGCCGTTATCGACGCTCTCACACGCTCCCTGTTTTACTTACAGGTACGTACTCAAAATTAGTTCTGCGCCACCGCTACGAAATTTTGCGGTTGAAGCGTTTCCATAGGCGCTAGCAATCTCCCTTATAATCTCTGTATATACTACATTTTCAGTGTACATACTACATTTCAGTGCTGCCAATAGACCTTTTCATTCTGGAAATCTAGGGGAAATATTTATTTCGCTCATTCAACGAAAAAATCTCCGAAAAAACCATGGAAAATTCTGATAAATATTGAACTTTACAATGATATACACTTGAGCGCTCAAAACCATGATTTATATGTAAATTCGATAGTGTCCGCAAATCCTAGGGGAATTAACATGGGAAAAGTGTCCGCAAATCTAGTGACTCTCAGAATGAAAAGGTCTTGTTATGTCGCTGGCCCTTCGTAACTAGGTGGCGTTATGCACACCTGGCGGGCAATTTAAATATTAGTCTGATCAGAATAATTGAATTTAAATAATTATTTTATCCTTCTTTTATTTTATACTGCGTATTTGGGGCACGTGTTTTCCGGAGAAGAACGATGCATTATTTCAATTTTCGAATATAGAGGTCCATTGGAAGAAAAGGAAAATATAGACCGTTGAAATAAACATAGGAATAAACACTCTGAAATAATATCGGGTTTCTGTTGATTTTTCTCGAGTCGCCATAAACATCGTAAAATTTTATGCGTCTGCTTTCCAAGAGGGTCCATGACTAATCATGAACAGACCTCCTTTTGTGTCCTTTGTTTCCTTGTGAGAAACGTCATTTTCTCCTGGAACACGTGTGTCC
>NW_021681409.1:13609-26888 GCF_001412515.2 Diachasma alloeum
GAGACTAGGCAACGTTGACTGCATCGCAACGTCGCCTAGCTTTCTCCCTTCAGTTTCTATTAGCATGTAAGAACATAGGAGATGCGTGCGCAACTTTGGAAAAGAGTAGGGGAAGTAAGACCCTTCGAGGGGCAGTTTTTGAATATCTAGAGGCAGTTCGACGACATAGTTTTCAGAGTTCAGATCTTTTACCTTTTCAAATAATTAGAGTTTTGAAGTTTTGTTGATTGAATAAATAGTTTACGTGCTCTCCCGAAGCACTCAGTGTTGGATTTATTTTAAATAACCTGTTCCTCATAATTATTAATCATCAAGTCAAGGATTTAGCAGAGATTTCATGAGATAATTGTTGGACTTCGTTGGATTGCCCATCCGGGCTTCAGTTGCAAACGTTCCTGCCAACCCTTTCCGCCAATTTTGAAATTGGCGCTGGTTGCCCTAGTGACATCTGGGCGGACATAACAGTCTAGTTTCTAGGGAGTTTTGAGAAACAATGGCGACTATCCTAGTGTTTTTCCATCGGTCGAAAAAATTATAGAAATTTATTTGTGTCTCATAAAAGCCGATTCAACTTGTGAAAAGCAATCATTTATTCGAAAAGAGTTCAACATTTCTTCATAACCAAATCAATCGGACTGTCAGGTAATTCTTTATTGATGTAAATTCAATTTTGAATCGCTGGAGAGAGAAGGGGTAATCTTTTTGTTTACAAAACAGAAATTCAGGTACCTAACCTCGAAGGAACTAACTCCAAACGTTTTCCGCAGAAATAACTCATTACTGCGAAGTATTTTGTCATGCTCCAATGATATTACCAACTCTGACGTTTATAGTGTCCTAGAATCAATGTTGGAAGGATGGTACTGTCGTTCTATAGCCAACAATACTGCAGAGGTCGAGGATGATGAGGAAGATAGCCCCGAAGAGGAAGTACCTAATTATAAGGATCAGTATCGCAATCTTAAGAGAAAACTCAAGTTTTTAATTTATGTAAGTTCACATGAAAATTATAATTTATCTCCTCTTGCCCATTCTACGTACAAGGAGAGAAAAATACGTCACAATCTCGTGCGATTCCCTCCACAAGTTAGTGTGCTACCCACTATGGGCATGAAGTGCATCTTCCAATGCCTACATCTCAAAATTGATGAATTTTCAACGCAAAAAAATTGAAAAATCAGTTAATTTTGTCAATCACGTCAATTTTTTTTCTTTTTAATTTTCCTCTTAAAAATTTACCAATTATCATTGGAAATATTATTTACAAAATCTTCAAACAATATTGATTATACTTCTGACAACTGATGAGTTAGTTATTTCCCTTATTTTTTATGTATATAAAGAACATAATCTGAAGTCCTTATAAGGATCTCCACTGATAAACGGGAAATTTTGAACAAAAAAATGATAAACGAAAAAGATCTAAGAGTTTGTTCAATTTCTGGTATAGCTGAAAATACTTACTTTAATTGTGATAATAGATGAAAAAAATGGAGAAAATCAAATGTGATGCAATTGGCACAATTCAACTTTTTTCATTTTTTTTTAGTTATGTATTAACCTACAGTGGGTCATTTACAATCAAATAGGTACATATTGTAATATAGTAAATCTATGTAGCTTAGTTTGTGGTCCATCTTGAAATACATTGATTATTGCGTATTTTAAATTCTAATTTTACATTTTTTAAGAAACTGGTGTATTATTCGCAGTGGTTCAAAGTTTTTTGCCACCAAGAGAGCAGCTATGGTATAAGGCCTAGGACAATTATGTTTCATCAATTTTTCATTCATAACTTGCCTATCTTGACTAGAATACTCAGGACATTCCCATATGACATGGTTAATGTCCTGCATCGAAGCTCCACATCTGCACTCCTCAATGTTAACAATACCTATGCGATATAGGGATTTGTTTAGGTGATAGTGATCTGCCCGAGCCCTGTTAACACAGACAAGTTCCCTAGGGAGCCTGCTTCTGAAGTACCAGGGCCGACAGCTCTTTTTCCAGTAGTGTTTGAAATAGGCCTGTCCTTTCGGTTCATTTTTACGAAGAGCTTGTTCTTGGATGCATTCTCGGGTGTTAATGTAGCTTTCTCGTTTAAATCGAGCTTTGAAATCTGTGGGTGGAACTGAGAATTGTTCAGAATTCTGTTCGTCACCATTTTTTGCTAAGATGTAAGCCCTCTCGTTGCCCTCGATCCCCCTATGCGCTGGGATCTAACGAAAGATGATTTGAGTGTTGAAGGCATTATTTTCCATGAATTCTTGGTATTTTTTTTTCGCGAGCAGTGTATGGGCTGATATGAGGATGGAAATGAATAGATTCTAGGCTTTGTAAAACGCTAAGTGAGTCCGAGAGCACGAGGTGACTGGTCTCCCTGTTCTTATTGGCCAAGTCTAGGGCTAGGTTCAGCGCAATGCACTCCGAGGTATAAACGGATCAGTCAGTGTTAAGGATTACAGAGGTGCCAGTGCCCAAGCTGGGGCAATGACAGGCTGCTCCCACGTATTCTGCTTCCGGTTCTTTGCTGTCGTCAGTGTAGATAATATTCCAATTTC
Organism: Diachasma alloeum; assembly: GCF_001412515.2. NCBI lineage: Eukaryota > Metazoa > Arthropoda > Insecta > Hymenoptera > Braconidae > Diachasma > Diachasma alloeum. The sequence continues at coordinate 16,171 of NW_021681409.1, forward strand.
GAAAATTACTTGCGATTTCCTGGTTTAAAGCTTCATTTGGAGCTGGCAGGGATTGGAGAGTTGAGTCGAGATCGCCTTTTGTTTTTATGGAGGTATATAAGGTGTCGTAGGAGTGGAGGAAAGTATTGAAATTAGCATTGGCATGTAAGGTATTCTCAAATTGCAATATTTCTCTGATGCACTTGGTGATTAGTTTGTCTCTGCAAAGGATTCTTGTTCTCTTTTCTTTGAAAATAAGGGAGATTGAGTCATATACTTGGGTGGACTGGTTACTCAGGATTTTCACTAAATGTGTCTTGCATAAGAAGCTAGCACGGTCTTTCATGAGCATAACCTTGGATTCTCCTATCAAGACATTGGTTGGGGTAGTGCGTCTGTATTCCAGAGCGAAGCGGATGGCTGCGTATTGGATTGACTCTAGTTTTGATTGGTATTTTTTTGTGTTAGGGAAGTATGCGAACAGACCATAATCCATTATGGATCGGACGTAACTTTTGTACAGTCCGATCAATGTTTCAAGGTCTGTTCCCCACCAGGTTCTTCGTAAAAACTTTACAATATTCAGTGCTTTTAGACATCTTTGCTGGAGCATGGATATGTGGTGGTTGAAATTCAATTTTTGGTCAAAGTGTATACCTAAAAACTTAGCAGTCGGAGAAGATACTATGGTATGGTCTTTTATTCTGATCTGGGTGGTCTCCGGCAAAGTCTTTCTTGCTAAATTGCATCAGCACTGTTTTTTCGAGGGCGACTTCCAGTCTTAGGGTACTAAGGTTAGCTGTAATCTGGTCTGTTGCTTTCTCTAAAATAGTTTGTCGGTTTCATAATCTGAGACGCGAATAAACAGAGCTATGTCATCCGCGAAAAGTGATGACTCCACTCTGGAATTTATTTTGTGCAGAATTTTTCTAGTATAAATGGTGTATAGGAGGGGGGAGAGTACGCCATCCTGGGGGAGCCCCCTGCTGACAACTCTAGTATTGTCACCCAGAGCGTCACAGTGGAGAACCCTTCCATGGGTGAGGAATTTGATGAATCTAAGGACGGTACTAGAGCACCCGGCCTCGGCGAGGACATCCAATAGCTTATCCCCGACGATGTCGAATGCTCCAGTAACGTCCAGGAAGACTGCTAGCGTCTGTTCTTGTTCTCGAAAGGGGTCCTCCACGTGGAATGTGAGGTTGACCAGGTTGTCCCTACAGGACAGTCCAGATCTAAAGCCAGTTTGGGAGAAGGGAAGGGTTCCGTTGCGTTCCACCCACCATTGGAGTCTATTTTTCAATATCAATTCGTATAATTTAAGTATACAAGATGTTAAAGCTATGGGTCTGACTCCAGAACTGTTTCTCTTGGGGATAAAGTGTAGAAAGGTGTTCTCCCATTCTGGAGGAAACTTTCCAGTCTGGTGGATTTCACTGAAGATGACTAAGAGGATCAACTTGAGCTGGACTGGAAGTTTTTTTAGTAGATTGTAATCGATACCATCAATCCCCGGAGCCGAATGACTGTTTCTATGGTGTAATGCGTAATTAAATTCATCGAAGGAGAAAGACTGGTCGAATAAAGGATTTGGATCTGAGTGGGTGATGTAGGCAGGGTCAGTGAAATCTCCGTCTCGGGTTAGTTTCTCCATTGCTCGAAAAACTTTTTCCTGTGTCTCAACAAAATCTCTGGGATTTTGCGATCCTGTATTTATCCAGGCATTTTTCAGTACTTTGCACGTGTTCCAAACATATTTAATATTTTTCCTGGAGTTTAATTTTTCTGCAAACTTAATGAAACATTGTTTCTTCTTTTGTTTAAAAGTTTTTCTGTCAATGGCGGTGGCTTTGTTGTAGGCTATGAGATCACTAAGTCTCTTGGTACATCGCCACTTTTGGAACCCAGCCCTGCGGAGTCTCTTAACCGTCACACTCTGGGTCCCACCACTTAACGGGATTTCTATGTATTTTAGCTGATACTACTTTTTTCCTCGGAGTGCATTTAGCCACATTGGTAACAATATTTTCTATGTAAAATCTGTATTTTTCAATGGGGTTGAGATTATAAAATATTGGTGTGAGAAACAGTGGCAATGAATTATTTAACAATATGTCAAGTGTGTCCCAATTTGTTTGAACTGAAGTGATCTTGAATGATTTTCTAATATATTGCGTTTTTTGGACGTTGAGATTAATTTTTATTGGATAGTGGTCGGAACCCTAAGTTTCATCGAGTGCACTAACAGTTATGATATCTGCTATTCCCAGGCTGCCCATTACCAGGTCTATATTTGACTTTTTTCCTCTATATACGTCTAGATGAGTGAGGGTATCGGTATTATGTAGAAATATGTCGTTCCTCTGCATACAATCATATAGTCTTAATCCGTCTGGCTTGTTTTGACTACAGTTCCATGTAACATGGTGGGCATTGAAGTCTCCAACCAATAAACAATTGTCATATTCTCTATATATGTCAATTATTTTTTTCCAGTGCTCAAGATCTAAACTACTTTCGGGGTTCCGATAACATACCAGTACATTTATTTATTTTCGGTTTGACATTATTGATTTCAATAGCTGCTAGTTCAACGTTCGCGTGAGGGTTGATAATGTCTTTGTAGGGTTTAATGGATAAATTATTTTTGGCAATTATTATAATACCCCCTGTCTTGTTTCCCCGGGTAAGATAGATCTATCTACACGGTAGGTACTGAAGCCAGAAAACTTATAAGGCCGTTGATCCGCCGGGTTCAGTTTCGTCTCGACACCGATGAATATATCGATGTCTTTAAGGGCAAGTTCTATGTCCTCTCGATGTGCGTTAATGCCTCTGATGTTCCAGAAGATGGCTTTCAAATTGCAGGGTAGGTTGGTGTCTACGGTTTGTTGTTGTGTTTGTTGAGAATCATGATGTCGGTTAATTTTGGGATGAAGCAGTTAGATATCCATCTTCCTCTGTGCTGTTCGAGATGTTCTCGAATTTGTTCGCCAGGTTGGTCAGTCTGCTTTTGAATGTTATGTCCGTAATATACGGTTGGAGACATCTAAAGGTGGTAGCAAGGTCTGAGAGCTTCTTCCCATTCTGCTCAGAAAGAATTCTAAGGTCTTTTGTTTCAAATGTTTTGTCGATGAAGTTGAGAAACTGGTCATAGTCCAGGCAGTAGTCATCTGGGTTTTTTTTCATTTCCCTGGCTGCACTAATTGAATGTCTTCATGAACTCCTTAGTGAGAAGGCGGGTTTTCCCAGTTTTGGGTCTTTTCGCCTTTCTCATTTGTTCCTTTGGGAACAATTCAACTTTGTTTTTTTTTTAATTCATTATTGAAAAAAGATGTTTAAAAAATATCAATTTGTACTACAAATGCTCGAAAATAACAGAAAATGGAACATTTTGATGCTTGACAAATTGAAATCGATTGATTAGAACACGAGTTTTAAATAACGGGAAAACCTGAAAAAATTTATAAACAAACAGGAGATCGTTTTTTAAGCCCCTTAACGCTATGAAAAATCCCCATTTACTTCTGAGAGGGTGACGATAAGGTGTAGACTGCTTTGACATGGAATATCTCATATAGAATCACACGGAGAAAAAATTCCTTGAAAAATTGATATCCCAGCACTACAAATAGAACCCAATTTACATCGTTGGAAAAATTATCGTGCAGCATCAGCCATTTAATTTTGCAACATCAGAAGAAATACTGGGCGTCCACGGTAATTATTTCAAAGGTATAAATTGCAGTAATTTACTCACGAATGATTCATGCCAATCTTCCCTCATTCTAAAATTTGTTACACTTCATGTTCTGGTTCATGACAGGTTCTAGGTGAATTCATCCCGGACAACTCATCCCAAAACAAATTTATCCCATGAAAAATTCATCCCAAAATTCAAATTCTGATGAAATTTTCAACGTCAACAAGAAAAAATAGGGGGGGGGGGAAGAGAATGAAATATTTATTCGCAAAAAAGCAAACACACTAAACAAAACATGGAAAGCAATTAAATATGTCACTATTTCTACACAATCTTCATCACAACACTGATCATCGGATCTACGGAAAACATTCCAAGAGAAACCATTAAATAAATCTTCATTCATCACAACAAATATTCATCAAATAGGCGACGATAATAAACCACGTTGAATGCGTGACAATACCATACCATGTCATTCACGAAATTAATAAACGGTTAATACGAAACATTCGAAATAACCCACTGGAAATAAATTATTAATTTTAACTATCGCCATGCAACACCATGATCATCACTACGATGCTTAACCAATAAATTTCCCCCATCGACGAGCATTTTTGCTCCCCGTTGACTCAAAACAAATTCTAAAGGTATAGTGGGTTTAATCCAGAACAAACACAATCACAATTATCAGCGAACTGTAGGACGTACTAACTAGCAGACGCTCTATGCGTGACTAATTCCAATACCCTGAAGAATACGACCGAAATTCGATACCCTGGTAATCCGATGAATCCAAATATTTCACATTTTGGGTTGTCTGTCATCTTGGGATGAATTTGTTTTGGTATGAATTTGTTTTGGGATGAAATGCCATGGGATGAGTTTTTGATTATCCCGGGATGAATTCACCGGATACCATTTCCATTGTTGTTAAATATCCAGAAGATTTCAAGGAATACTGAAAAAAATGTAAAGAATGTTTATCCAATTGTCATTTTGCGACGTTTCGTTAATGATTTTAGCTTCATTAGTCTCATGACTGTTTTAATGTTTAGTCCCGTTAATAATTAAATCAGTTATGTATGAAGACATAGTTAAAAGTATAGAAAACAAATGCAAACAGCAGAAAAGGCGTTATTAGTAACAACCGAGGGGTCTCTACTCTGAAATCACTGATAATTAGATAAATATTGTTTTCATTCTCTCAAATATCCCTTGAAATCTTTTAAAGAAATTTATCACATTACGACACCAACAGCTGTCCCAACCACCTTTAGAAAAAATCACAAATTATTTTCTCTCAACAGGAAAATGAGTGTTTCCAAGAAGCCCTACGATCAACCCAGCGAAAATTGCTCAAGGTCAACAGGGACAAGAGTTTCCTGCTGGATCGTCTCCTGCAGTACGAGAAGGTGGACGCGTCATTCTCTGAGAGTGACGAAACCGAATCTTCAGAGGAAGAAGGCCCGAAAGTAGAGCCACCAAAGAAGAAGAAGGTAGAGCCCCAGGTGAATCACTTGAGTCAACATCCAGGTGCTCCACTGAAACCTCAGAACACGAGTAAAAAGAAAAAACCGAACCCGAAGCCTCTTAAACCGCAGAACAATACGCCAGTGCAATCGAATAATGTTGTTTCGGTGGTGTCTATGATGTCCGATGGTCACATGACGCCTGAGGAGGTGGAGAGGCATTTGGAATCAAGGCAGACGTATCTCGAATTGGTACCTGAGAAAGCGCCTCCCACCGTCCCCACGGAGATGTTCAGCAATGATCCCTCATTGGACAGTGAGTCCAATGAACTTGGGGAGATGGAGACGTCACCTAGTAATATGGGAGAGGACTGTCTGAGTGTTGAAATGATTGGGGAGTAGGCGGCTGATATGAGAGATTGATGATGCACTAAATGATAAAGAAAACATCTCACACAAATCTCCTTCGAATGCAAAAAATCACAAAATGAAAATACCAAGAATAAAGTATCCCGAGCTGAGTATTTAGAGAGTGTCCAGAGATGAGATATTTGTATCATAATAATAGATTTAGTTGTTCCACAAAATTGTTATTTCCTGTTGGGGCACGAAATGGTTTTCAAAAAATGATTTTTTTTTCATTAGAAATATGTGAAAATACTCGTTTCATGCGAAACTAGGGAGGCCTCAAAGATATGAAACGAATTCATGAATAGAATAATTACAATTTATTACAATATTTATTGACACTGCTGCTACGTTTACCTAGTACCGAAAACGTCGAGAGGAACGCAGCAGCATTGTCAAAATAGTAGATTTCGTGTTGAGTTCCACTGGGGTTTCCGGCTCGTGTGAGGTTGGCGCGCCGAGCCGAAGGCGAGGTGAAAACCCCAGTGGCACTCGACACGAAATATACTATTTCGTTTACTTTTCGGCAGCAGGTGAACGTAGCAGCAGTGTCAAAAAATCGTGAGACGGAAATTTTCACACTCCGGAATCCGTATCTAAACATACTACATAATATTGGATTACTTCACTTTATCATACCCTCTAACCCACCATCTCACCTGAATGATCCATCTCTTGAGTCAAATATTGCGTTGTTGAACGCAGAGCGATAATTGATGCTTGAAAGTTCCGTATGTTTCAATGAGCTAATTTCTATTTCGGTAATTTTCAACTTGCATTTTTTTTTCTTTCAAACAAAACTTGTGTGACATGTTTTTTCTCTTAGTAGGGGGATAAGGGCGATTTCTTGAAGATTTGGTTGATTCTGGAGAATGGAGAAAGGGTTTCGGCATGAGGATGAGAATTTTTGGGAATAAGAAGAAAGAACGATTTCAAAAATTTCATTTTGAATGAAATTGCTCAAGACTTTTTATTAAGAAAATTAGAGTTCAGGGGATGAGGATGATAATAATGGAAATTTTTGAAAACGTAAAAAGGTTTCGGGCATGGAGATAAAGATAAGAACTCAGGGTATTATTAGAGATAGGAACCAAAGTTCTGGAAATTTTAGATTGCAAAAGAGTGGTGTGATCATTGAAGTCAGATTTTTGCAAGGCTCGCAAAGATGATGAATGGAGTTTGGATGGGGATGGAAATTCATTTTTGTGACGCACCAGAAAAGTTTGCCCTGCGGAAATGGGTTTTTAAAGAATTTCCAAGTATGGTAAGAAGAACTGATGGAACTTGCCTAAAATTTGGGGGTCTGTAGCACAGAAAATTTAAGAATGTAAAACGTGTTATGTCATAATTTCAATTAAATCTAATGTTTTTTATTGCAATTTCAGAACGGATAAATGGAAATCATATGCATACAAATTCTCAACCATATAATGGAGCAGAATGGTTTATTTATATCCTTACTCATTAGAGAATCCCTTAGTGATTCAATATCACCCTTTTATATATGCCTCGTGCTTCTCCATTCTCAAAAGACCGCGAAGAACAATGGAGGAAGGCCAGAAAAGTATTCACAGTATAATGTTCTATAATTTTTTCCATTACATTTTTCCGTTTACTTTCGAATACCGAAATAAAAATACGAATAAAAATGATGAGCAACTTCTTTTGTCTTTTATCTTAAACCTTCTAACCATCAACTTGTTTTTTAAAATTTCCTGACTTTTGGAGTTTTTTTATTCAACAATAAATTAATTATGAGTAATAAGAAGTTAGTTTTAAGTATTTTGGATGATCTTTTGGAGGTGGTGACAGTGAGAAGTTACGAAGTCATTCAAGAATCTGGGGATGAAAGACCGAAGAGAACCAAGAGATCAACTTTCAGTCAAACATCGATAGATGGACTTTGCAGGATATGTTACGACAACTTGAGATATCCAATAATCTATCCCTGCAGGTGTAAAGTGGGTAAAACATCTGAGTGAAACAAAAATTCTTCTAGTTTTATATTTAAAAAGTAATGAAAAATTAATAGTACAAAATTCAGTTTTACATAACAGGGAAAAGTCGTTACTCATCAAGAAAAGTTAAATTTCATTTTAATTGTAGTCTTATATTTGCTACTTACATTTCTATAATTATTTCCTAAATTTTTCCATCAATTTTTTATCAATTTCCCAACTTTTTTTCCAACACTATACTGAGAGAAAAACGACAAAGTTCTCAAACAAGTCTTACTTGTGCTAAGAAAATAGTTTTTTGAAAATTATCAAAAAAGGATTTTATTGTACCAAACATGCAGAGTGCGCCAGAATGAAAAATTTTTGTCGCAAAAATAAATTTAGTAGTTGAAAAAAATTGCATTCTCTGAACACGCAAGAAATTTCATTTCTAGCACTACTCCTTCGTTACTCCTATAGGTATTTTCCTCCCAAAACATCTTTGTTTTATGCGGAACAAGCGATAGGTGTTTTTCGTTTCGGCTGTCTAATAACACACACAAGAAATGAACCCTTAAATGACACAATAATAATGATATGATAGCAATCTTGTAACTTAGGAATAAAATATTTGTTGATAAATTTTCCTCTATATGAGATATTTTCATACTGAAAAGGCACCGTCTGGTGCGAATTATCTGCCTCTTGAGCCAAATATTTCGTTGCTGTCGAAAGCAGAACAATTATTCATATTTGAGACTGTCAAATTTGAACCAAACAAATTCTTTTTTGGCAATTTTCAACTAGCGATTTTGTTGGCCCAAACAAGACTTGTTTGACAACGTGTTTGTTTTTCTCTCAATGTAAATCCAAAAAAACTCATTCTTTATTCAAAGTATATGATATTCTCCATCTAAGTTAACTGCCATTTTTTTTAATAAGTAGAAATCCTAACTTTTTCGAATTTAATTCTTCCATTGTTCATTGTTACAGAAAATCACAAACCATGTATTAATGGGGATGAAAACTTCAGTTGGGAGACACTTCTAACCACGTTTCAAATTCATCTCTTAAATTTGTAGACAAAAATATGAACTTTCCCATTTTTACGTGAGAAAGTTGAATTTCACAATTCGTCGAACTTTGAAATTCTCATGAGTGAAACTTTCGAATTCATAAAGATAAAAAGATCATAGGCTAGTTTTTTCCAACCAAAATTTTCTTCTCTATCGATAAAAAAACAATTTCAGACACCCACTTCTTGCTTTCTTAAAGAATATCCCCAGATTTTTGTTTTTCAACTCTCCATGAACCTCGATCACGCTCCATTTTAGGTGAAAAGTTCAGATCTTTTTCCTGCCTCACTAAATTTCTAATAAACATATCTTCAGACATTTTCGTCCCAAATTTTACTCATTACTCAGATAATTCAGCCTCCGAATTTCTGGGTTTTGGGTACCCCCCAGCGCAGTTCCTCAAGATTTTTAGAAGTAAATGGGGTGGGAAACCAGCCCGGCGTCGTTATCTCAGAATAATGACCAAGAAAATATAAAACATGTTGCATTGCTTCAATCTCCAAATAGTCCTCCCAAAACTCCAATACAATTTTTTAGAGAAAGTGTTGAGTTATTCCATTTAATTTTTTCACATACATCCCTTAAAAAAAAATGATAACGAATGATTTTCAGGGCACAATGGGTGCAGTTCACCAGCCCTGCCTCGAGAGATGGCTGGAGGAGTCTAACAGATCTAGCTGCGAGGTATGTGGTTTTGCCTTCGACGTAGAAAGAACCCCACGGCATCAACCCCTCCACTCTCTCTTGATATTTATCAAAAAATCCCCCGGGGATCTTCAAATATCCATACGACCACCAAAGATCGACCTCATACGTTGTTTGGCCCTCACGACCATGACCCTCGCTGCGATATACATCTTTATCGTTGCTGGCGACTTTTATTCATCAGATAATTTTGATAATTTTCCACCAGCAAAGTGGACTAACTATTCCCTCATTTTTCTCATATTTTTAATAGTTTTTTCATACTTTATCTGGATATTTTGGACCCTTGATTACCAGAAAAATGTTTGGTACTGGTGGTGGCAGAAAACAAGTACTGTCAGAATGAATTATCATCGTCACTTGGTAGATGAGAGGAAAAATTTGAATTTGAGTTACAATCACGTGATCTCGAGAGTCTGAGGACAATCCTCGGTTTTTTTTTATGTTATGAGGCACGACGCTTTATTGATACTTTACCACGGCTCAATTGAGCTGTAAATATTCGGACTTTCGATGCGTCCGATACTTTTTTCACCCAGATCTGTAAATAAAAAGTTTTGTTTTTATACATTTTTTACTATTTTTTAATGTTATCGACAGTGGATTGTTGAATGAGAAAAACAAGCAGTAGAAAAAAATCAGACAATAGACCTTTTCATCCTGTAGTCCAGTCAAATTAGCTCTGAAAATGTCGTTTACATCGAAATTAACCAAAGGGCACCAAATTACACCAATCGATAGCTAAAAGTGTAATTATTAATGTTTTAAAAAGTATATGCTCAAATTTGCCGGGGTGATTCACAATTTGTTATAAACAATTGGGAATTGCCGACAGGCCGTCTTCAATCCTAGATATCTTTAGTTAACCTCATCAGATGGGAAAAAAAAAAATATTTCTTTGTAGCTGAGAAAATGTCCTATCGGGGGGAGTTAGGAACTTATAGCCCAAAATGTACCGTTAATTGATTATAAATTATAATAGCAATTTCGGAGCAGTCTGAGCAACGCGTCAGCTGTTACCCTCCCTGCGACAGTGCCATGAGTCACGTGATTGGCGCCATGCGCAACTTATTCAAACCTCCTGCTGCGCTCAACGCAATAGCCCTCAGCTGGATTTTTGATGAATATCTGTGAATCTGTGGCTAGTAGTCAAATTTTAATTATAAACTTTTTTGTAGATCTTTATTTTCTCTATAAAAATGGTTTTGACAAAAATTTTGCTATTCTCCAACGTTTTCGAGATATTCAATGAAAAATATTTTGAATATTGTTAATTTTTCATTGAATATCTCGGAAACTTTGGAGAATAGTAAAATTTTTGTCAAAACCATTTTTATAGAACAAATAAAGATCTACAAAAAAGTTTATAATGAAAATTTGACTACTAGCCACAGATTCAGAGATATTCATCAAAAATCCAACTGAGGGCTATTGC
>NW_021681409.1:27002-32102 GCF_001412515.2 Diachasma alloeum
TGAGGGCTATTGCGTTGAGCGCAGCAGGAGGTTTGCATAAGTTGCGCATGGCGCCAATCACGTGACTCAGGGCACTGTCGCAGGGAGGGTAACAGCTGGCGCGTTGCGCCGACTGCTCCGAAATTGCTACTATAATTTATAATAAATTAACGGTACATTTTGGGCTATAAGGTCCTAACTCCCCCCGATAGGACATTTTCTCAGCTACAAAGAAATTTTTTTTCTTTTCCCATCTGATGAGGTTAACTAAAGATATCTAGGATTGAAGACGGCCTGTCGGCAATTCCCAATTGTTTATAACAAATTGTGAATCACCCCGGCAAATTTGAGCATATACTTTTTAAAACATTAATAATTACACTTTTAGCTATCGATTGGTGTAATTTGGTGCCCTTTGGTTAATTTCGATGTTAAAAATCTAATTTGACTGGACTACTGAGAATCACTACATTTTCGGACATTTTTTTCCCATGTTAATATAAATAATATAATATAAATCATTTTCAAGGAGTCAAATGTACATTATCTTAAATGTCAATATTCATCGGAATTTTTCATTATTTATCCGCAGATTTTTCAGTTTGAACCGAACCAATATTTCCTCTCGATTTCCGGAATGAAAGGTCTAGTGATGCCCACGAATTTCTATCGAAAAAAAACTCAATAAAATAAATGATACAGGAAAGAATAAACAGTTTTTGATTTTTTTGTGCTTTATGAAATGTCTATTGAAAAGTCAGAAACTTGTTAAAAAAAAATTTAAGGATTTTTTATCATGATAGTGTAAAATGATTCGTTACTCACAGCTTCAGTTCCAATCGCTGATATGTTAGCAGCAAATTTGGATAAATCTTTTCCTTCTACATAAATCGGTTGCCCTCTGTGATACCTTAAGACATTAAATCCCATTTTAAAATAAATGTCAATAGAATATGGATAAATAAATTAGCAGACGAGTGATAAAACGTGGAAAAGGAGAATTTTAGATCTTTGTTTATGTGTATTTATCTCGAAAATGAGTGATTTTAGGGGAAAATATCATAAAATATTTTTTTGCAGCGAAGAGAATTCTCTAGAAAAAGTTTATTCTGAGATTTTCTCATCAACCCACTCCCTGTGAAGATAATCTCATATTGGTATCTAATAAAATGTAATGACTTGAATTTATCATCTTTTATAATTGTAAAATTATCTCAATAACTAGTGATTATTGAAAAAAAATAGCAAGTGAATTCTTTTTTCTTTTAGCTGACGAAATTCTCTATAAAATTTCTCGTGAATTTTTCCCGTAGAAACACAAATATAATTTCATATTTAAACAAGCCGTTTCACCACATTTCTGCTGAAATAAAACTAAAAATTTGAAGCGAATGAATGAAAATTGGCAATGACATGAAATTACCATCGTCTTTCGTATAATAATTTCCCATCTTCAATTTTCGTTTCAACTAATGGGCCCTCAGACAACTGTGGAATGTGTGACGCTGGAATATTTACTGGATTATAATGTGGCATGACCACTGAAAATGTAAATTAATTAACAGTTAAAGCCTTAATTTAGATTTTACTATCGATTTTTTCTTTTCCACTCATAAAATATTCATGATCAAAAACTTCTCAAATATGCACTTACCCTGTTTCCTCACAGCAGTCATAACTTTTCCTCTGCTGATAGCTTTCAAATCACTCTCAACCTCTTTCTCATCCAAAAGATAATTCACCTGTACTTGAAGTACTTTTCTCCTCTTTTCAACCTTTTCAGGCACGGGATCATTAGGTCTTCGCCTTAATTTTCTCGTCATCACTGGTTTCACCTTGAAAATTGCAAATAAACAATTCAGAAATCATTCAAAAGACGCAATTAATTCGTAAATCACTTTTTCTCAATTTCTGTAATTGACAAAACAATCATTTGCAGACTCTTTCCCATGATTAATTTACTTCTCTATCAACCTTCCACCTCTGATTCGATTCAATTGACTTATTTATTACCTTGTATTGCTGGAAAAATCGATACAAAAAAAATTAATAAAAATTTTTGTTCAATTTTACGTATTTTTGACAAAATTATAACAGAATTGGAATTTAAATTACTAGAATAACTCAATGATTATTCTTTTTTTTTTTAATTGGGTAGGAGCGGGGGGAGGGGGGAGGCGAGGGGACTTTGACTAAACTGACGATTAAATTGATTGGAAGGATTAACGATAGAGTCAATTACCTCTGTGGAATCTCCAGCCAATTCCATAGTTTGTCGATCAGATTCAATCATTTTTCTCTTCTCCTCCATGTCAGCTAATAAATTCTCTTTCAAATCAACTTTTTTCTCCTCATACTCTTTGGCAGCAGCTTTTTGCTCTAATTTGTAATCTTTCTCGGCCCAATCAATCAGGTAATCACGATAAATGTCGTTCAGCCGTAATCTTAAAGAGAAAATAAATTGAAAATTAGTTAAAAGCTTTGGTTTTTATTTATGGAAAAATGTGGAAAATGAGTCGTACCTCTCGTGGTACTGCGCCTCCAGCCTCTTCACCTTCTTGTTGTACTCTGGGTGAGTATTATCTTTCAATTGTTGTAGTTGTTTCTTTAGATTGCCCAATTTATCCTGATAGATCCTGAAAATAATAGGAATTGGTGGATTTTTTTTGTTGGAAGTAATGAGGGGAATTGTCTCTTACTGCTCTTTGATTTCTGTGTACTCCTCAGACTTTCCCATGTCTGTTTCACTTGCCTCTTCGGTATCTACAAATGATAATGATTATTTTAGTGATTAAAAATATTAACAAACATTTCGAAAAAGATTCTAGTCACTTTTGACTAATAAATAGTGAAGGGTTCTAACCCAATAGCATCAAATCAATTTTTTAGATCTTGTTGAATATGGAATTATTTCGATACTGAGTAGTTCAAGGGGATAATGATAAAAACCATTTTTTTAATTGAAAAAAAAAATAGCCGACGACGGTGGCCGAAGTAGTTAAATCGCTCGGCCGGATGGCGGGACCCGTAAGGCACGGGTTCAAGTCCGGCTTATATTATATATTATAAGATATTCAACGTTGTGTCCAAAGCAATTTTCTTGAATATCTCAAAAACTACTCAACCAATTTCAAATTGATGTTAAGTCTAATGAATCACATTTTTTTATCATGTTAGCATCTAATGAGAAAACGCACGCATTTTCATGTAATGGAGTGAATAAAAAATTGAAAAATTCGAGCTTAGGAAATTGTATGAAAAACATTTTATTTTTCAAAATGTTCGTCTGAAGACCAATTTTTTCGAAAAAAAATCAGTAAGGAGATGCCCGTCACTCACTTCTTTATTTGATTTTCAGCAGTATGTTTATTTAAATAATCAAAATGGAGTCAACCACTGTGGAGAAATAACTTTAATTGACACGAAATTTTTCGCCATGTTACTAATGTTTAGGATTAACTTACGAACCATTAGTAACATTTTACTAATGATTTTGGTTGAAGAGTTGACACAAAAAACAAGATTTTTATACGGAGATATTCAATCTTTTAATGAAATAGATTTATACAAAAGGTTAAATATTTCCACAACTGCTCGGCCGATTGCACCCATACAAAATACCAACCTGTAATATTGTAAGAGTTGTGATCATAGCAAATTTCAACTTGCTATATGTCTTTTTTTTTCAAATTCTGGTGCATACAAGAATGAAAAAATTGAAAAGACAAAAAAAACGGAAATATCCAAAAAAAGTTGTGTGAATGAGTATATATATCCGATGGCTTGGCGCAGTGGGTAAGTTCGTTGCCTCACATGCGAAAGGTTCCGAGTTCAAATCCCGGCCGGGTAGAATGGTGCGATCTAACCATTTAAAGTCTTTGATCATCATCGCAGTATACCCTAACCGGGTCGGCAATGTAAAATAATGTAAAATAATGATTAAAAAAAAATGAGTATATATATCTTGATTAATCTAAACAGAAGCGGTTGCGATGGGTATTTTGAAAGAAGAAAACATCGAATCTGTCGAATAGTTTAGAAAGAGATATTTAACAAAAAAGTATATTGACGAGTATTTTGACAAAAGAAAAATTCAAATCGGTGCAGTACCTGCTTTTTGAGATATCAAGGAAAGACGAAATTGAAACAATTTGTTATATCTCAGAATCTACTGGTCCGATCGGGCTGAAACAGCGCGCCAAAGTTGAGCTTACGGATAATCGTGCGAGGAGGAAATGTAGGAGGTGAGGCGGAGGGGTTTCTATTGCTTTCCTGCAGAGCACCAATCGCTGAACAAAAAAATTTTTCCCATTCGGATTCAAAATTCAGGCAATATTAGGGAGTATCTCCAGTTAAAAATTATTTTGGGAGCTAATCAAATTTATTTGTATCTGTTCCATGCATTGAATGGTTGTCAGATTGTTTTTTTTTTAATAAATGAAAAAATATTAATCCATGCAAAAAGTGGCAACATCGTCGGTAGTTTTTTTTTCACCAGGAGCTGGTACACTACTGGCTCAAGGGAGCTCCAATCACAACGCTTCATCGCTCTCTCTCAAGAGACGTTTAAATTGACCGCGCTACCCCCACCCGATCGGTTGCTGCTGCTCGTTTGGGGTTGAGGTCAAAGAGGATTGACTAAAGTAGAGGCTCAGACAAAGAGGATAGACCTGAGTAGAGGCCCGGATCGGGGAGTTTGACTGACTCCAAAAATGTTAGTTGGTACCCCACGGGAAAGGCGGCGTCCCGGTCGAATTGTCGGTAAATGTGAGTCCAGTGATGCCAGATGAGGGGAAAAATCCCACGCGTGGGAATTTCGTGCGCAGCTCCCTCGCGCACTCCTCGGGTCCCCGCCACTACCGCACAGGCTCAACGCCCGTAAATAATACCCGATAAATTAAATTCCGCGATGGAACTGTCAATTAATTAATTAAAAGGAATGAAATTGATGGTATTATTATTTTTTTCAACATTTTAGTTATTAATAATATTTAATAACAATGGAGAGCTCAGTTTACTGTTAAAAATTCTTTAAAAATTGAGCAAAAGTTTGATAAAAATATTGAAAGTGAATTTGAAATCGGTTTGGGATCAATTCGTCTATGAAATTGCTTATCCTAT
>NW_021681409.1:35952-62526 GCF_001412515.2 Diachasma alloeum
ATTACAGAGATTAAGGAATGAAACGGGGGTTGAAGGTTGGGGAATTTAATTCTCCATCGAACAGCATTGGTTTCATTCCTTAATGTTAATTAGCAGCAGAGATACGATTTTTTAATTAGCGGGCAAGTTGTCGGGAGTCTGCGCCGAGAAACCATCGAGTTTTTCATAGCGCCGCGACTTTCGTCGCAATATTAATTTTCTTATTACAGAGATTAAGGAATAAAACGGGGGTTGAAGGATGGGGAATTTAATTCTCCATCGAACAGCATTGGTTTCATTCCTTAATGTTAATTAGGAGGGGAGAGACGATTTTTTAATTAGCGGGCGAATTATTGGGGAGTCACTCTGCGCCGAGAAAACATTGGGTTTCTTATAGCCCCGTGACTTTCGTCGCAATATTAATTTTTTTATTGCAGAGATTAAGGGATGAAACGGGGGTTGATGGATGGGGAATTTAATTCTTTTAAACAGTCTTTGTTTCATCCCTTAATATTAATTAGTCGGCGAATAAATCAACTGAAAAACATAAAGTAAACATTGAGTACAAGGAGGACAAAAATATCTCTCCGAACCTGTCCCTGTCACAGCGGGACTGCTACTGCCGAGTTACTCACGCACCCGACTCACATTTACCGACAATTCGACCGGGACGCCACCTTTCCCGTGGGGTACCAACTAACATTTTTGGAGTCAGTCAAACCCCCCGATCCGGGCCACTACTCAGGTCTATCCTCTTTGACTCCTCATATCATTTTCGTGTGGAATTAGCTCCTCTACAATGTGGTATGTGTTTTTTTTTCAATCGATGGAGTTTAGCCGAAACTACGAATGTTTTTGTCATTGACCCGAACGAAAACGACTCGTTTTTAATTATTTTTAATATGTAGTACATCAATCTGTTATTGAACAATTTGATATGTTGTTCAGGAAATTTTTATCTATCTAATGGCTATTTTTTCATGGACGGAGGATTAATTACTAGGTTTGGCAATTTTTGAGTCTAATTTGACTACACAAGTAAATTTTGTGTTATACTGTTGTGATTCTTGCTGCACTCAAAAAAATATTTTTCTATCATCAATTTGGCAAGAGATAACCAACAGATTTTAACAGGAAAAATAAATTAAAAAACCATGATAATCACCTTCATCAGTTTCATCAGGGTCTTCAACATCTCTCTCATCGTCCAAGTACTCATCATTATCCTCATCGAGTTCATAATCCTCGGGACCATACCTCCCAGAAAAAGGTGAACCCTGGTACGACATTTCTCCAAAAAATTCACTTTTTGATTAATATTTATTGAATTATAAAATTTACAAATTCACTTCTTCCACTTCTGCAAGTGATTATCAAACACGTCAAGATGTTTCCATCCAAGAAATCTCTCAAATTCACCACAGCATCTAGAGAATTCAATTACTCCAAAAATACTTAGTAATTTTCTAAGCAATAAACAATTTGATCCCTTTCTTGAGGTTAAATCACCTCTCGCCGCCAGGAAAGAATGGGAAAGAAGAAACTTGGATCTGAGTGGTGGGGGACGTCAAGTCGTATATATATAGCTAAATTCGAGACAGCCGGGGTATGATACCCAGCCACGATCCTTCTTTTGTGGCGAGATCGACTGACCCCCCACCCATACCTCGGGAATCAGCATAACGTCTCCTACCACCGGAAGTCATCCCTCTAACCCGAAAAACGTAAAAAACCAAAGAAAAATTCTCACAATTTCGCAATAAAAAAAATACATAATAATTTATCTGCATGAGAAAAATCATAAACAAATATACTTTCGATAAAATATATATCTTCCAGCATCTCCATTGACTCCAAACATCTTCTCCACCCGTAAGAAACTTTTCAAACCTTCAAACAAAAAATTTTTTTTTCTTAAATCCTCTAAAATAAACTTGAAATTGATTTTTTTCTTGAAAAAAAAATTCTAAACATTGGTCATTAAATTAGTTGGAATGATTCTGGGGATTCAGTTGACCCCAGAGTCCCTTACCGCGCATTTGATCTACCTAATCATCGACAAGTGGGAGAAGCCAGACCGCCATTTTGGCCCCTTAAAAACATCCCCTCCCCACAGAAAAACCCGTTGAAAACAACCGACGGTAGCCGAAGGTCGACGCTTGTGCCGTTTTTTCGTCGTCGGTGTTCTCTCTCAAAAAGACACAAAATAAATCCTCAAAAATTATTGGTTAGGTTATTTAACCACATCAAGTGCCAGTGTATAGTTTCATCGTTGACTGAGGCCAGTGAGTAGTTGTTAAAAATAAATGATAATTGTTGAATTAGATAGGTCTTGAAAAAGCTTTATTCGCGGTGATAAAAATATTGTGTAGTT
Organism: Diachasma alloeum; assembly: GCF_001412515.2. Lineage (NCBI taxonomy): Eukaryota > Metazoa > Arthropoda > Insecta > Hymenoptera > Braconidae > Diachasma > Diachasma alloeum. The sequence goes on from NW_021681409.1 coordinate 38,306, forward strand.
TTTACTGAGAGGAAAATGGAGTTTTTAGTGGCTAGGTTGTGCTAGCTTGGCGCCAGTCCGCCATGGCCGACGTTTAACATTAGTCCACGATAATTGGAGAAAATAATCTTCGTGTTTTTTTGCGACACGAATTTCTTCGAATTTCGGCTAGTGTGGGAAGGAAATTACTTTTTTTCCAGTTTCAGGGGCCTTCGGCGAGTTTACGGACATTATCGGGAGTTTTTTTTGGGATTTGAGCACCGGTTGGGGGTTAGTTGGACTTGTGCAATGATTTGTCGCAGTTGCCTGAGTTCATTTGACGAGGTATAACCTCTTTTCATCGGGATAACCTAGAAATTAAATGTCAAGTGAGGGGTTATTTGGATTTCTAGGGGAGTTTAAAGAATTTTTAAGGCTTTTGGTGTTTTTTCCGTGATTGTTGGGGGGTTCGAGGGGTTTTGGGCGGGTGAGTGGAAACAGAACAAAGACTGTCGACCACTGGTTGCGGGGTGCAGCATCTCGAATTTCAAGTTTTGTGGATCTTTGAGTTTTCGACGTTTTTATTGTTGCTTTTAGGGGATGTTTTGGGGTTCTTAAGGCTTTTGGCAGAGAGACGGCTCTTTTTGGGAGATGGGTGTGGGTTAGGATGCTGGTCAGAAGAGATCTCGATTGGCGAATTAGGAAGATTGGGTCTGCAATTAAATTTAGAGGCGTTTTGCTATTTTCAATTTTTCCTTCGTTTGATGTTCAATTGATTGTGGGGATTTCGAACATTCGTAATTTTTCTGTGGGGGGGGGGCATTGTACATATGATAATTGATTAACAATTGATCACAAAAGTAATTTCTACCATCGAAGTATTTGATTGATTTTTATTTATTGATTTGGATGGGGAAAATCTGCTCGCTATATATCTAGTTTCATCTTTTTTTTCAATAATAAGGATTGTCCTTTGTTTTTCCAATCAAATGTCAACATTTTAAGGAAATAAAGTGCAACAAGTTTTGATTGATTATATTTTTTGTTACAAATTGGGATTTTTTAATTTGGAAAATTAAATAAAAATGATTGAAAGCAGTACTTGACTATCGGAAAATTCAATACATTTTCAATTTGAGTTGAAGAAAAATTGATTCTGATGGAATAAGAAGAACTTTTACTTCAATATCAATTTCCTCATTAATTTTTCTCATTAATTGTATTGCATGTATAATTACAAAAGGTTTTAAATTCTACAAAAAACCTTGGCTCTAACGAACTTTTGGTTTGATGATTCGTTACTTTTTTCCTTCAGACAACTTGAATTTGAATTAGCAGTGAATTGGTAAGACGTAAGTCGTTTCTCCCGATTCTGGTTGAAAATGTCAAGAGATAATTTTCTTGTAAGTGTTTTTATTTTATTATTTTTTCCCAAAACTTCTCGTTCTCGAGATATATCTACAATCAATAATGGAGTCATGTGTGATTTATAACATTTTCCAAGATAATGTCAAACTTAATCGGAGAATTGATTCGAAAATATCTCCGGAACACAGGTTTCGAAGAACTCATTAAAACAACATCATTTGTGAAAGATTCACATCTTTGTGATGAAATCGACCATTTAAAAGACAGTAAAATGGAAATTATGTTTTCCTGAATGAGTTCAAACCTAATTTACCGATGAATTTTCTCTTTCTTGAGGCGATGTATGAAAATTCATCGGTTTCTTCATATTCTTGTATTACAAAAAAGGTCTTTTAGAATTTCATTCTGGAATGAATCGTTCCCAAGATACATGAACATTCACGAAAAATGTCGAACGCAATTCATTGCAATTCATCAATTCAATGCCGAATTTATTTGAAAAAAAAGAAATGATTAAGATTTGGTCAGCTTAGACTGATGCAATCGACTTTCGCAGAATAAATTTGCAAATCAAGCCTGACTAAAAAATAATGAATTTCAGTGATGAATAAGGATTGCTTCTGAATCTGAAGAAATGGACGTGTCAGGTGACCTTACCCTCCAGTGGGTGGAGGAAGTGGGTAATGTTATCCACGAAGAGGTCATTTGTGGACTTGAGGCGGATCTGGAGACCCAGGAGGGCGAGGTTATTGGAGCCTGTGAGGAAGTGTGCATTGAGGAGGATGGCCAGGGAGGGTCTGAGCAGGAAGCGACACAAGACTTGCCACCGGACACAGAGATCCTGATGGTCCCACAGTCCAGTGATATGGAGTCGATCTACATAGTTCCACAGGATCAGGGTCATGATTATTTAAATATACAAGTGACTGAGGAAGTAATCACAGATAACTGGGACAGATCTGGACCTGAGGATGGGTAAGAATGTCGTAAATTCTTTATTAAGGGCATCTTTAAGTTGTTTCCTTTGGAATAGGGGAAGACTGCACCGGGAGAAAAATAATACACTCTCAAACAAGTCTCGTTTAAAGCAAAAAAGTCACTCTACTTTTCACAACGGTATAAATGTTTTGATTCAAGAGAAGGATCACGCATGCGAGATGTTGCCCTTTCAATTTTAATGAAGAGAAATTTTTTCCTCAGTTATAGGATTGCTATTATATTATTATTATTATTTTATTTAAAAGGATACTTTACTGAGTTTTAAACGTTGTACAATTAAACTTTTTCCACATGGCTATTTACTTGACAAATCATGTATTAACCGGCATAAAACCATCAAATGTGGTACAAAGTTTCAAAAACCAATTTTATTTTTGAAAGGTGTCAATAAGATTACGAATGGTCGGATTGAATCCAAATTTTTACGCAATATTAAGAACACTAGAACAAAAGGAATTGAGTATGAAAATTAGGATCGGATGATTTTTTAATTTTACGTCACTCACAAATCTAAAAATCACAAAATTAGAAAAAATTGAATTATCCTATTTTTTCTGGGAGTAGTTCTACCTTGTGATGTACAATCTAAAAACCATCTGATCCAAATTTTCATGCTCACTGTTGGTTGTTCTAGTGTTCTGAATATTGTATGAAAATTTGTTCTCGAACTGACAATCTGTAATAACATTGGGATCTTTCCAAATAAAACATAGGTTTTTGGAAATTCTCGCTATATTTGATGGTTCTAAATGAGTCAATAGATATTTTGGTAAGTGGCTACATATGTGGAGAAAATTCTTTCAAAACTCCGAAGTAACCCCTTAAGGATTCATTTTCCTTACCCTAAATTCGGGAAACTGAAAATCACTACGGAAACATATCGTTCACGAATAGCGCCTTCAACTCCACACGAGTAAAAAATCTCATAACATTCGTCCTGAAATATACTTTTTATCTTTAAATATTGGATGGCATTAATGAAATTCTGCTCTCCCTTGTTCCAAATAAATTTAATATTTTTACATACAAAATACATCTGATATCAAATAATAAATAGATAGGGCTAAGAATAATTGTTTTTTCAAACAACGAAGTGTATTTTTATGATAAAAATTATGCATTTCAGGACACTCGCTCAATTTTTTGTTTTGAAAATTTGTTTTGAAAATTTGTGCTGAACGTGAACATAAAATTTTGCCCAATTTTATGTTCACGTTCAGCACAAATCTTCGTATTCTTGGTAATTTTCAATTCGTAATTTTTTTAGTTGAAAAAAAAATTGTTTGAGAACATGCTCGTTGTTTCTTCACCTTTTTTAGGAAATTTGCAATTTCCTTTCGAGAGGAGAAAACTTGAAATTAAATTTTCTGGGAAAGAAAAGATGGAGAGACACCTGGTAATGTTTCGAATCGTAAATTGTCCTGGCAATCCACTTCGGCGACTCTTCGATTTTAAAGCGCTCTAGGTTTTTCTCTTTATTCAAGTATAAATCTACAAGAGTTATTTATATTGTCAATTACGATACTTTAGTCTATGTATTCACGTTCTTTAGTTGACATTTTGTCAGATTTTCGAATATTTATTCTACTCTTTTGGAAGAGTTTTTGGATCCGGCTGTTTTCGAAAAGGCAGTTAACGAGTTTGGAGATGAAAGCTCACATTGTTATCTCTTCAAGTTGACGAAGAATTCTCGAATCAACGATTCAAATTGAAATTAAAATTTTTCGGGGATAAATGATTAATTCGAGGATTTTTAGGAGTTTAGGGGTTGGAAAGAAGACTCTTGGATTCCCTGGCGGATTTCCAATTAAAATTTTTAAAAATCATTTTTTGCCTGTTCTGTTCAAACACCGACAAATATTCTCATGATGGAAGACATAACGTAATACCGGGACAACATGAAAAAAAACATACAGGACTGAAAATTTATTCAACATATCAACGTACAATCAAGTATCGAATTCCAGACTCACAGGCATAATTATCAATAACTAGATCTGTGCGCGCGCTTTCATGCGCGTTTATCTTTTTGTTGTGAAAATTAAGAAATCGAATTTATTAAACTTCATATACTCATAGATGTTTTATAAATATTGATAATGACTTAAAGAGAATTAAGAGAATGAAGAGTGAAGCATCAATGAATAATTCTTAATCTTCGATTAATTCTTTTTTTTTTACTTTTAAAAATAATCTGATTAAAATCTGTAATTGTTGAAAAATCAGGGGAAGGTTTCAGTTTCGAGATATTTCGATATAAAACAACTTCACGTTCCTTTCATCTTTAGTAAATAGGAAGGATCCGCAATAAATCTAATCGGACACTGTGCAAAAAGGAAATTAAAATGATAGGATATTAACGATGCTTTTAAGATGGTTATCCATTTCTTCTCACTTGTATCTATCAAAAATTCCTTTTAGATGAAGAACGTAATCACTGATTTTTTCCTTAAACAGAAATTTCCTTTTCGGGTTGTGTTGTGTCAAGTTTATTGACACCAAAAAAATCTAACAAAAATATTGACTATTTCTGGCCATTATCTTCAGTCAGTTATAAATATCATGGGAGCAAGAATAAAATACAACAAAACCCGATAAATTATGAAGTCGTTGCGGATTTCTAATGTACAATGTATTTCTCTTTCCAATTAATTTTATATTTGACCAGATTGGATGGTAATAACCGTTCTCCTTTTACTGATCTTCCATTTCATCTAGTAATTGAATTCATGCACCTGAAGAATAATGCCTTGTGCTTTTAAAACGTGCAGTGACTTCATACTTCGAAGAGTTTTACTGTTTTTTCCTCCTGCAATATTTTTTCTCAATAGCAGATAAAGAGAACAAAAGAAAATACGTCCTACAAATCACGGTACAAGCATAAAAAGGTTTGAGGTATAGACCAAGACATGTACTATGCGGATTCTCTCCAGAGAAATTAGTTAAAAATAAAAATTGTGGAACAAATTTCAGGGGAAATTTTTCCTGTGAAAAAGTATCCAGGAACAAAAATCTAGTTTTTGCAGTAACTGGAGCAGTTAAAATCTCCATCAATCAAAATTTCCACTCGTAAATTTCCCTGGCTCTCGGTTAAAACTCCCATCCAATCATCTCCATCTTTCTCCTTCCTTGAAACAAAGTTTTTTGTTATTCAAAGGATTGTTAATATACGAGCGGTTTCACGATTTTTTTTCAATAGAATTTCATGTTTTTTTTTGGGTTTTTCAATTATATTGAAGGAGGTGTGACGTTTTGAGTTTAACCCCGGGTTAAACTCAAGTAAAAGGAGCTTTTTCTTTTTATCTTTCTTATATTTGTCTTCACTTCGACTGGGCTAGCTTCCGCGGTGAGCTCACGGGGGATTCGCGCACTTCGGTCTGTTGTGGGATATTGGATGTTCGGAAGGTACTTCTCATTGATACACCGAGTGAAATTGTAAAAGCTATAATGAACTATTTACTAAAATACACTACAGGGTTGGGATGTGGGGTTCGGTTTACGCGTTATTAAATGTGGAGGAGCTGGAATGACCGTCCAGCTTCACTCCCGACCGTACTCTGCCCTTACAGAGACTTTGCAAAGCGCTCAAGACCTAAAACTGCAGGGTAAGCAGTCCCACGATTCGCCCTGACCAACACAGTCATATGTCATCATTGACACAGACTAATACAGTCAAACAGCTTCTTCAGGGGAAGCTGGACTCAGGTGCCACCGTGAGACCGCTGACCATGATGTCTAAATGATACCATGTGACTGCTGAGCTCATGTCTGGATCACAGGAAAGAGAAATCATATTCCTCTTTTCCATGATCTACTTATTTCGACCGAATGTCTCTTAATATTATTCTAATCGACGTATTGATCAGTCTCAATACGTCACAGAGGTGTCTGTTTGACAAGAAAAATTACAATATATTTTTCTACGGAAATTTGTATATGATATGGCATATACATATGGTTGAACGTTTTTTCGCAATAACTGTGTTTTTTTGAAATTTCGATTTTTTTTGCCGTCATCACCAACTTGAACTATTCTTTTTGCCATCTACAATTTTTAGACTGGGCTTTCTTTTTCGCAGAAGGAATGGCAGTTTTTATACCGGATAAAAAAATTTCAATCCAAAATACCGAAATTGGCATGAATTTTGCTTAATTTTGATAAATAGTAATCATTAATGATGAATAAAATGGGCGAAAATGTTGAGGTTCAAACCCACACCTGAAATTCCTGAAGCCGCTCATACAGAAGTAGCTTCTTCTTACATTTTTTTAGAGTTATAAATATATTATAACATTATTGTATTCTACAAAAGATCAGTGACTCTGGAACGTATCACGTCACGGCAAACCGCAGCTGAGGTTCGATCGCGTAGTCCTCTTCTGGTTAACAGAACCACTAGAGTGGTCATATCACGTTACATATGTAAATCTACGCTATAATACATATATAAGAATCCCTTGTTTGTTGTCTCGCAGATGATTAAGTCGGTCCTAATTTTCATCATTTTCACTTTACGCATTTGCAACAGAAACTAGTGGAGAGGTTTGTTGTCCGCTCACTACGCTCGCTCCCGAAAGTGGGTGCGTTATTGACAATAGTTTGGAGTAAGTGTGACCCCTTGCGGCCGTACCAAGGCCTCCTTCCCGATTTGTCTATTTCGTATGAGAAATTGGAGGAATATTTTTTTCATTGTTTAATCATTAAAAAACTGAAAAATCGCTCGATAGATATTGATCAGAACCTAATTGCATTAAATTATCCATTGTTGAGAAAGCGTAAACCAAAATTTTGTGACATACATTCGTACCCACACATACATGCAGCCATGTTGAAAATAAGTGGAAAGCAATGGGGNAGTCTCAATACGTCACAGAGGTGTCTGTTTGACAAGAAAAATTACAATATATTTTTCTACGGAAATTTGTATATGATATGGCATATACATATGGTTGAACGTTTTTTCGCAATAACTGTGTTTTTTTGAAATTTCGATTTTTTTTGCCGTCATCACCAACTTGAACTATTCTTTTTGCCATCTACAATTTTTAGACTGGGCTTTCTTTTTCGCAGAAGGAATGGCAGTTTTTATACCGGATAAAAAAATTTCAATCCAAAATACCGAAATTGGCATGAATTTTGCTTAATTTTGATAAATAGTAATCATTAATGATGAATAAAATGGGCGAAAATGTTGAGGTTCAAACCCACACCTGAAATTCCTGAAGCCGCTCATACAGAAGTAGCTTCTTCTTACATTTTTTTAGAGTTATAAATATATTATAACATTATTGTATTCTACAAAAGATCAGTGACTCTGGAACGTATCACGTCACGGCAAACCGCAGCTGAGGTTCGATCGCGTAGTCCTCTTCTGGTTAACAGAACCACTAGAGTGGTCATATCACGTTACATATGTAAATCTACGCTATAATACATATATAAGAATCCCTTGTTTGTTGTCTCGCAGATGATTAAGTCGGTCCTAATTTTCATCATTTTCACTTTACGCATTTGCAACAGAAACTAGTGGAGAGGTTTGTTGTCCGCTCACTACGCTCGCTCCCGAAAGTGGGTGCGTTATTGACAATAGTTTGGAGTAAGTGTGACCCCTTGCGGCCGTACCAAGGCCTCCTTCCCGATTTGTCTATTTCGTATGAGAAATTGGAGGAATATTTTTTTCATTGTTTAATCATTAAAAAACTGAAAAATCGCTCGATAGATATTGATCAGAACCTAATTGCATTAAATTATCCATTGTTGAGAAAGCGTAAACCAAAATTTTGTGACATACATTCGTACCCACACATACATGCAGCCATGTTGAAAATAAGTGGAAAGCAATGGGGAGACATCGAAATGTCAATGTTTGATAAAAAATGGAAAATCATTTTTGAGAGTGATTACAATAATGTCTCTTATCGGCCAGTTAAAAAAACTATCCTTCTAAAGTTTTTCTATTACTTGATTATTCCTGAGGGCAACCCTCCTTCTCCTATCACGACTATGTTCAGACACTTTCAGCCTTTCCTGCCCCTTCCTATTCTTTGAAGATCCATAACATCAAGAGGGCGATGGTGATCATTGTCAGAATGAACCTTGTAATCTACCTATCCTTTGACCATCCTTACCTTCAAGAGAGTAACCCGGCGTTTCCTACCGTGACTGTGTTCCAAATGGTCATTCTGGCTGCTGCCTATGCCTTGGCCACCTTCGCTGATCATGTACAGACTAAAGCCTTTTCACCCTTTTTGCTCCTTCCCATTCTTTAATGATCTATACTTTCATCACCGAGGAATCCACCCTCTTCTATCGTGACCATATTCAGAAAGACCCTTTTATGACCCATAGCTTCCTAACAATGTACTTGATGCTGTCAATTAGAAGTCAAGCTGTAGCAAAAATATGTGTCGCCAATTTATTGAAAAAGATCCCCAGTACCTCCGCCAAAACTAGGGCTGCGCACGAGACGAGACAAGATAAGACATTGGAGAGTATCTGCTCTTCAACTCTTCTCGTGCGAGAAGATTCTCGGTCTCGTCTCAGTCTCGGCTTAAAGAGTATCGTCTCGTTTTGGTCTCAAGAGTATAAAACTTGGGAAATAGGAGGAAAAAATTTGTCTTCATGATTCATTTTTCTCTTTTATTACAATCAACTGTCAATTATTCTGTTTCATTCTCATTAGTTTTGCAATATTCATGACATTACATTATTAATCTCACCAATTCAACTATCCTTTCGTAATAGTTGTTAAAAAGAAGAATTACCAACTAGTTGTCGAATTTTAATAATTAGTTGTGGAATCTCAATAACTAGTTAATGAATTTCAACAAGTAGTTTTTTAAATTTAACCATTAATGAACCATTAAGTATGTTTTTGCAGAATGACATGAATCAATCATCAAGATATAAATAATTGCAGGATTTATGGCTCAAATAAGTCTGACGGTCAGATGAGGACTCCCATTATCTACCTAACACTTATAACTTACTGGACCTTCATACTCATCTGTCCCTCTGGACTCATTTGACCCAAAAAAATTTCCAACGACGAGACGCGACGAGACTCTCGCCAAAAGTCTTGCTCCAGCGGCAGTCTCGTCTTGGTATCGTCTCGACTATTTTTGGGCGGTATCGTGCGCAGCCCTAGCCAAAACGATTTCCATCAACTGACCAAATAACAAAATACTTTTTTTCTCCTCAGCGTCGAGATCCCAGAGACCAAAGTCTCCCACGATAATCTCCTGGAGTACGATGACATGGAGATTCCCTTGCCGATAGACCAGGACTCGTACACAAATACCCGACCTTATCCATGCGACTTCTGCAGCCGTCGTTTTCGAAAAAAGGCAAACCTGATGAATCACATGGTGGCGCATCAAACTGATCGCCCACACGGCTGTAATTTATGTGGCGCCCGCTACGTCCGTAAGTGCGACCTAATGAATCATTTGAAAATTCACGCGTACGCCCCCACTCGCGACGGTCTGGAGGACGACCTCCAATCCGAGGATCTTCCAGATGACGACGATCCCCCCAAGGGCCGTCGAAAGAAACCTCAAGCTCCGCGAAAGCGCAAAGCTATTCAAAAGCGTCCCCTGAACCCATTAGACACCTCCCTAGATCACGCAGACAAGCCCCCAAGGCTCCAAAAATCCTTTGATTACGTCGACGAGGACATGCGCCTCCTTGAGGAAATGACCACCCGGCCGAATTCAGCCCCTCGATGGCCAATAACCGATCCTACAAAACCATACGTCTGCCAGTACTGCGGTGTGGGCTTCGCCCGGGAGAAGGCCCTTGCTTCCCATGCGCGAATCCACGGCGGTGACAGCCCCTTTGAGTGTACAAACTGCGGTGATATGTTTTGGGACGTAAATGCCCTTCGCGATCACATCCGTATAAAGCACGGCGTCACCCAATCCCCGATCGATGAATTCGAGGCTTCGGAGACCCCTTATACCGGGGACGATAGGTTCGGTGAGTTCTACTGCGAGACCTGCGGTGTTCCTTTTCACCGTCTCGACCTTCTCAAACGCCATCGAAAGATTCACGTGAAACAGGAAGGTGGGAGTGAGCAGGTGGACGCGAGTAACCACCACGTGTGTAACGTCTGTGGGGAGTGGTTCGAAGAAGCACTGGCACTCCTAGCCCATGCCGAACTCCACGCGAGATCTCCGACGAGACGTTGCCTCCTCTGCGGAGAACGCTGTCGAGATGACGCAGAAGTCGCGGAACACGTGCGACTCATTCACGGGGAGGACGCGCCTCCTAATACGTGTACCCTGTGTGGGAAAACGTGCAAAGACAAGCGAAGTTTGTTGAAACACTCGTGGGTTCATAATACCGATAAGACCTTCGGCTGCACAAAGTGCGGCAAGCGATTCCACTCGAAAGCGCGCTTACGAAGGCACATGGTGAGCCACAGAAACAAAATGGTGGCTTGTGACGAATGCGGGGAGGAGTTTCCTGATGGTAGGGCACTGGTGTCCCACCGACACTCACATAATAAGGAGTTGGGGGGAAGATCTTTTCCTTGTAGAGAGTGTGGAAAGACATTTGGGAGCAGGAGTTCTCAGCAGATTCACATCAGGATTCATACGGGTGAGAGACCATACGGTTGTAGATTCTGCTGGAAAGCTTTCGCTGATGGTGGAACATTGAGGAAACATGAGAGGATTCATACTGGAGAAAAGCCGTACGGCTGCGCCATCTGCCCCAGAGCGTTCAATCAGAGAGTAGTCCTTCGAGAACATGTTCGGGCACATCACTCAGGGCCTGATCCCAAGTGTCATGGAAGCCTGACTCCGTATCTCTGTAAGGTGTGTGGAGATTCTTTTGGATCATCCGAGGAGATCATTTTGCATATTGTGCAGCACTGCGATGACAACACGGCGTTGAGGCGACAGCCGCAGGTTGGACCCAGGAAATACAAACGGAGGAGAAAACTCAAGCCTCATGAGAGCCCGACAATTCCCCAGAGAAACGAATTCGACACCGTCGAACTTTCTGAATCCGATGAGAATAGCAAACGTAAAACCAAGAAGAGTACAAAACGATCTATTGATGAGGGTTATCAATCTGTTCTAAAGTCCTTTGAGAGTTCGATTCAGAATATCAACTCGATTGTGAGTAGTACGAAGGCGAGCAAGAGTGGAAAGGTGAAGAAAAAGCTGAAGAAGGAGGAGAAGAAGGTGCCTGAGAGCAGCACAGCGTCCAATTCAGGACGCCCGAAGATGATTCACACGCAGAAGACGAGAGTGCCGGTTGAGGTTGGTAGTGATGGAGTGAAGAAGGGACAGAAGACGAAGACCATGGTTACGAGGACGCCAAAGGTGATGCCCGGGGAGCGTGGGATATTCCTTGGAGGTGAGCGAAACCGACCGAGGACTAAGAATGTTAGCTATCATGTGGACGGGAGGAATGTCATCCCCGCTACTTTCCCAGGGATAACAGCTGAGATCATTGAAGCACCTCCAGCACAACTAGCAGAACCAGAACCAGCGCCACCATCATCAACACCAACACCAACACCACCGCCTCCTCAGGAATTTGTCCAGGTCAACGTCAAGAGTGAGCCTCAGATGACCACTAGGAGATCAGCTGCCAATTATTCTAATGGAGATAATCTCAATCTCCCTGAGATTGAGGCTAAGAAGAAAGTGAAGAAGGGGGGCAAGAGGGTTGGCAGACCTATCAAACAGGAACCTAGGGAGGAAGTTGTTGAGGAGCACTTACCGGAGGATGAAGTTGTTGATGAGGTGCCCAAGGTCGCTATGGAAATGGAAGTTGGCTTTGAGGAGACTATGGAGGAGAATGGCGAGAGCATTCTACCGGATCTGGAATCTGTTCATCACAATGTTGTTGTGCCGGACAAGGTCAGTCTTAGAGTCAAGGTGGAGCCTGCTGCCACCAGGAGGTTACTCGAGGAGGAGGTGCCTGAAACTATTGTTCCGGATACACTTGAGTACACATGTGAAATGTGCTCGGCTGTTTTTTCAAGTCGTGCGGAGTTACTTGTACATGTACCTATACACATTTGATTTAGTACGGAGATTATGGTACATTAGTGTGGTGGTTAGATGGAGTGGGAGGGAGGGGTGAAGTCAGAAAGGTGAGGGGATACAGTCCCCGAAGGTGAGGTTCCAGGTTAGGAATTATGTTTGAGATGAATGGGAAATGGCGGATTTCCAGGAGAACTAACCGACGAAGAGGCTTCACCAGGTGGTGGTTTTCATCCAGAATTTCGTCAGCTTTAAGATGGGACCATTTTCACCCGAATCCCGTTTATAGTTTCAGCAGAGATATTAATTTTTTCGCGTTAAGTTTTGAGACAATATTCATAGAAATTCCTGTACATTCAATTTTTTTGGGGGTTGAAAGTGACTCCGGTGGATGCAGATGGGAAAATTTCCGTCGATATTCGTTTCCAACCGAGTATTCCAACTTTTCATGTTCTCAAGATTTGATGAGAAATTTGTCCTTCGAGAATTTGAAGGGATGAAAAAACTTTTACGTAGTGGAAAATTGGAAATTTTCCTGGCTCTCAAGTGAATTAAGTTTCATCAAAAAATTCTTGATTGTTCCGGATATGTCAAAAAAACGATGCGTTAGAGTCAACTATTTTGATTAAACGAATGTTCTTTATTTTCACTCAATTCTCGTTTAAATTCACTTCGACACTTCTTTGTATTCAGCACTTGTGTAATTCATTATTAATTATTAAAGATAATCTTCTTTTCATTTTTTTATTTACTGTTGATACTTTGAGAGGTTGTGCTCCTTGCTCTATGAATTGATTTTCGTTAAGAGGCTGAATATCTCTTGATCTTCCTCATTTCATTAATTTTTTTCGTTCAGTTATTTTCTTTTCCCTTTATCCACTTTCACTTCGAAAATATGTGAAAACGAAAAAATTAGAAAATGAAACTCCGGACATTCCCGTAAAAAGAGTAAAACAAAATGTGAGGAAATTTTATACAATTTGTAAAACTGTAAATTTGACGATAAAAAGATGTAAATAAAATTTACAAAAACTAAAAATTACATTAGAGCCTTCATTCGAATTTTGAGCAGAGAAAGTAAAAGAGAAAAGCTGAGGAGAATTTGTTTTTGCAAAAGTGTCGAGAAACTTTAATAAACCTAAGACACCACAGAAATATTCACATTACGTCTATTGCTGACTTTTCATGATTCAAATTGAATGAAATAATAATCATGAATCTGTAATTATCTGTGCTTTATGGTAATTTTAAGGATGACTAAAATAGTAATTAGGCAGAATAATTTAGTGTAAAATTACAAATGAAAAATTGTATTGCATGGTAGAACTTTAATTCACAAATATTGATTTAAAAAAACAATCTAACATATGAGAGAAATTAAAGTTAGAATAATGAAAAAGCAAATATTATAATTTTAAATTTAAGTCAACATAAAAATTAAAAAATAAATATATTAAAGTAAGAAATACAACGCTGTATTCTGATGGCAAATTAGTATAACTAGATTCTTTAAATGAAGTACACTTTTGTTACCTCTAAGTAACTAATTATTGTGACAAGGGTGGATATTGGATTTTGTCAAGATTTGGATCAAAAATATTGAATAGTAATGATAATTCACAGAGACAAAGCTAAATAATTAATAAAGGAGTATGAGACGATGGAAGGCGTAAATTGTACATATTTTATTGGGTATGGTATGGTGACGCAATTTACTGTTAATTGTAGTTGTATTTTTCTTTGAATAAATAATTAATTAATGGATATATATTTGAGCTGTTTTGTATTATGGTAATTATTTTCTCAACGTCACGAAGTATAATCGGATTTAGGGAGGATTGTCTCTTGATATTCTGATTAGATAGGACTTGGTTTTTCTTATTTATTGAGATATTTGAAAGGAATTGTTAAATGGGACAGAAATGTCCATAACAGCGCTAAATCAACTTTCTTTTTCTCGGGAAAATAGTTGAGAGGTACAAAAATTTGCTAACATCTCCTGCACTAAGGTATGAAATCACAAACTCCATAGATTTCCCTCTCGAAACCCATTGCCATGATGGACATGAGGATAAGAATTGCACCGATGATACTGGTAGAGTTGGGAACTTCTCCGAAGAAATAAACCTGAATGATGTAGGCTAGACTAATATCGAGAGATCGAGTGACTGAGACTTTGCCAGCTCCTTCGATCTTCAGTGCTTTCGTTACAAGCACTTGACCACATAATCCAGTTGCTGCGACTAAACATATCAATCCCCACGTCTGCCAATCACTGGGGAAAGCTCTGATGTGATGGTGAGCCTCTGAGACAACGAGGAAGAAAAAAATAGCTGACAGGAGAATCCAAACTGATAGGTTTAGCACGAGAACTGCATAGTGAACCTTTGAGCATTTTCTCATGACCACTATATTTAGGGCTGTGAAGAAGGTCGCCAGGAGAGCATACACGTAGCCCATCACATCGTAGGATTGTTGGTGGCTCTAAATAGAATAGAATAGAAAAGCTTTTAAAAACATTTTTCTTCAAGGATTTTAAGGTACGTCATTTGAAAAATGTGAAGGATGACATTCATTTTTAATTGACGTAGTTTGTCACTAATTTTTTAGAAAATTTTTTAGACTTTGTCGTTTGTTGTTAACACTCAAGTTGTTCCTTTCGAAAAGGGTAAATGATGACATTCATCTGCAATTCATATAAGATAGTAATGATCACAATTGGATTATCTATTAATTTTTCTAGAATCTACCTAGATTTCCTCTTCAAATGTTTTATGGAGATAAGATAGATAAGATAGTTAGTTTCATGCAAATTTGAAAAAAAATATCCATTAACTTTACGTGACCTACGATGAACGTTTTTATATAAATGGTGAATCAATGTCATCATTTTTTTTTACAGATGAAACTCTTCAACTAGAAAGATTGTCATGAAAACTCAACAAGACCAGTCAAGAGGCGGTTGTGCTTCTGTTTTATACATTTTAAAGTTTTTTGTTTTCGTTCCTGTAATGAGAATTGCTCAAAATTTTTATCATCGATTAACAAGTTAACACAACTAGGCAATGAGTTTCTGGTAAATATCTTCAAGTTTAAGGAAGGTGAGGACCCTCCTGCGAGTTACTTCTTTGCAGAGTAAAATAAAAGTTACAAAAAAAGTATAAAATTTTATTGCATATTTTGTAGAATTTATGATAATTGATCTCCAAATTAAGGGTTAAATCTTTCCTTATACCACTTCACTAGGGGGATCCTATTTTCGAGTGGATCGGAAATGATTCTGTTAATGCAAGTGACTCAGTAAACGCAACGCCTGGGACCACTTCCGTTAACGAAAATTATGCCAATTCACTTGGGAAACAGGCCCCCGCCTGAGTTGAATTATATTATCTGCTGTTATTTTCAACGATATTTGAACAACAGAACAAGATAAAGGGTTGGAGTTAGTTGCATGCGAAATCAAAGGGAAAAATCAATGAAAACCATGAACCATTATGATCCAGTAGTTAACATGAAACGTAAGATTTCCATTTTTAAGGTGGAAACTTGTTTTTTTCTAATTCATGAGATAGAATGAATTTTAACTCTTGAATTTTAACAGCTTAGCATTTGTTAGATTTCAGTTCAGAGTTGGTTAGGATTTTGTTGTTGACATGGCCTTTTAGATCATTAGTTATCCAAATTTGGGTATTTAAGTTTGAAAATTATTATTATTGATTTTCATGTTTCGCACTCACGTCAAATATGAATGGTGGTCTCGATACTAAAACAACTCCAGTGAATAGAGTGCAGATGACAACGACCCTTAGTACCCCACAGGGTTCCTTCAGAAACAAGAATGAGAGAGCGATTACGATGACCGGTGAGCTGAAGATTATTGTTGTTGCATCGCCTAATGGTAACTTTCGAAAGCTGTAGTATAAGAGAGCAAGGGTCATTCCTCCAACAATCCCCTAAAAAATAATATGTGAGAACTAATTTAGTTCTCGGTAGAAAATTCTATTGGATCTCTGTAGGAATTCTATTCAAATTCTTGCGAACGAATTGTCCAAGATTTTTCTTTACTATAATATTTTCATGTTTCTCATAAAATTAATTTCACTGAAAAATAATTGCAACAGAATAAGCTGTGTAATGAACCGAAATTTTTTAAATTCTTTTCTATAAACGAAATATTTCTATGAACAAAACAAATTGAATTTAAACATTTTTACAGACCTGAACTCGAGTAAAAACAATTCATTATTTCATTATTGATTGATTTATTTATTCATTCAATAATTTTTTACTAAGGCCTGGCTCTATTATCTAGTTTGCTTTTTTGTTCGATTTTTATCTCGGAATTTCAACTCGATGCCCCGTCACTCAGAAATCCTCGAAAATTATGAATTTGAATTGAATCAAGAAGTACAAAAATTTTGAACATTTTGAAAGAGCGTTTTTAATTAATATTGAGGAATGAGTTCAATAGAAGACATATGAATAATGTATAATGTATAGCTACCGTGGCAAATGGTGGTCTGTCAGTCGCCACCATGGGGGCAGAAAAGACGAAATAATAAATTCTTTGACACGGCGGAGCCAGACGATTTTACGAAAAGAAGCTCTTTGAAAAATTTTGTAATATTTTAAAAAATATTTTGATCCCACTTTTACGATGAATTACTAATTACTTACACTATTTTCCTCAATTGAAAATTGTACTGTTTGTCAACTGTCACTTTTACTGGGGGCACAAAAAACAGGAGCGATTTTTCTACGTTTTCAATTTCCGACAAAAGTGACAGCTCATTGTCAGTACAATAATCAATGGAGGAGATTGGCGTAAGTGATTAGTAATTTCATCGTAAAAGTGTGATCAAAAAATTCTTAAAAATGTTACAAATTTTTGCAAAGAGCCTTCTTTTGTATCTTGTTAAGGTGTCTTAGAGGGTTTATTATTTCGTCTTTCCTCCCCCATGGTGGCGACTAATAGGCCGCCACTTGCCACGGTAATTATATATTATTCATATCTCTTCTATAGAAATCACTTCTCAATATTAATTAAAAACGATCTGTCAAAATGTTCTGAATTTTTTTTACTTTTTTTCAATTTAAATTCAGAATTTTTGGCTTTCTCTGAGTGACGTGGCATCGAGTTGAAATTCAAGATGAAAATTGAATTAGATTAATTAGATTGATTAAAAAATCAATTTACATAACGTTCGGCAGGTAATGGAGCCTTAATTTTAAAAAATTACTCGCCTGGAAGTGGATTAACATTCTCGAACCCTTGGGCCCTGAAATATTTTTTCCATGCCTGATAGCCACCCCGAGCATCACCACTATCTGCAAAATGGCCCGAATTCCAAGGAGCACCATCGGATCAACATTCCTGACGGCTTTAACGAGCCCAGAACTTATGGTGAAAAATGTACCGGACATGAATGCCAGCAATATTCCAAACCACTTGGTTCCTTCACGATAAGTCTCCACATTATTGTCAAATTGCTCTGTATACTGATATGCTGGATGGATACTATTATATGAGGTCGTTGACTCAATATTGAATTTCATTTTCAAATTCAAATAATTTTCTTTGTTGAAGAAGAAATGAGTTGCGTCTTTCGCTTATAATTTTGAATTTTTTCTTTATTCTTCAATTGAAAATTAAGCTTGTCAGGAATTTTAATTCGATTTTTTACTGTTATTTAACACTGAGGGATTCTGGGAGTATTTTCTTAATCCCGACAATTCTTTAAAACTTCAAAGTATTTATCGACAAGTATTCTGCTACATTTGAAAGTATCGAAACAACAATTGAAACTGAAGTGGTTATTCCTCATCTGCATTCGTTGTTTTTCTTCGGCAATTAATTCATTCCCATGTGGGGAGGATTAACATAGGATTAGAGTCATGAGGAATTGAGACTAGTGTATGACGTTACACAACACTTGTTCTGAGTGTTTTGAAGATTTCGGCTTCTCGGCACGTTTTGTTGCAATCAAAGTTGGGTGTGTAAATTACGTTGATAAATTACACAGTTTCTTACCGCCGTAATTTACGTAAATCACCTCGACGGGTTTTTTACATTTTTTACATTACTTGAAAAGCTTGCAATTTCCGGTTACTAGAATGTTTTATTTTATTTCGCATAAATATTGGACACATAAATATCATAAAAAATAGTATATCACGTCCCGAGGACAGATAAACCGCGAATTTCAACTTCACTTTGTTCGGTTAGAACGCGGATCTCAATATTATTTTATGTCCCTAGAACCGTAAAACGGCGATTCTAACATCGATTCTCACGGGTAAATCGCGGTTTTCGGGCCCAGAGACATGAAATATTGTATGTCACACGGCGAGAAAACTATTTTCTAATTCTTCTAATTAAAATTCTCGCCTTCAGCTCGGATTATAAAACTACATTCGGCAGAAATTACTTTTATTGCCTGCTGACATAATGTACTATTACGTCACGTGGTACGATTCGCGGCATCTTAAGAAACTCAAAAACATGAGCCTCATACCTCATAAAGAGTAAATTTCACGAGGGTCAAATGTTGCAAAAGACTGAAGTCGCAAGTCATCTCCATTGTGAGAAAGTCAAGCTCATTATTTATTGAGCTTTATTGGATTCTCCACTTTATTATTTAGAGCCCCGGAAAAGCCCAGCTGGACCTAAAAAGAACTATTTTGTTCTGAACTTCAAAAAAGTTACCAAAGACAATTGAATTAGTTTTGTCATTTAAGAATGCTGAATGAAACAAGTTAATGTCTAGACAAAAGATAGTGACGCGACGAATTCAATAGAGATCAATAAATAATGCGATTGATCCTTGTAAAATTCATCCCTTGCACGGTATGACCCTTACGAGGCGTGACCCTCGAGACGTATGATCCTGGCGAGTTTTACAAGGTGATTTTTTACATTTATTACGTAAATTACGGGTTTTTTACAATGTCATGTAAAAAACTGCCATTATCGACAGATGTCCAACCTTGGCTTGCCGTAGAAATTTTCAGTAAAAAATATTTTATCAACAAAATCGATTTTTTAAATTAAAATTTCATTTTTATACGTATACAACTCATTCTATTGAGATATTTTTTGTAGAAATTCCTCGGCTTAAAAATTCTATTTTTTTTTCTTGAATTCTTTAAATGAGGATAAAAAAATTGAGTGAAAATGTTAAGGCCGGTTAAGGCAAGCCCTGTTAACCAAATGAATTATCACTTGTAATACCACAAGAGCTTCAAAATTATCGGGTATTTCCCGATAGGTTCGTTGCAAACAAACGAAGGAGTCAAGTTTTTCAGGCTAAAAAATCACGAGTGCGAAGCACGAGTGATTTTTCCTGAAAATCTTGACGACTTCGTTTGTATGCAGGGAACCTTGAGGAAAATGCTCGATTAATTTTGAAGCTCGTGTGGTATTCGGGGGATTATTTTTCCAATCCAAATGTCGGGCAATATAATTGGACCATAAGACGAAACTCACAATTGAGAAACGAAAATTGTATAATTAACACTCATTTCGAATAAAAATCCTCGGATTACCACAATTGAATTCAATCTGTCAGTTTGACGAGGGGTTAATTCGACTGCATGATGTTTTGTTTTTTATATAGCAACTACCAGAGAAAATTATCAAAAAATTATCAGTTGAAAACCCTGTAGCTTGTACCACGTGATGTCGAATGGGCCAATTATATTGCCCGATATTTGGCTTGGAAAAATAATGAGAATAAATTTATGTCTGGAGTAAATTTATTCCACAATTTATTACACATTCAGTTGCGAATATTGACTAAATACTTCATAATTAGTGATATTATTGGCAAATTTGGATGATACATCGATACACCACGTTTTTTTTGTGAAATACCTTCGATCAACCGTCGATCAAAATCGATCTGAAAATTATTTTTATTTATTCCGATACTTGACTGAGGATTTCCTTAAGTGGCTATGTAACTTGGACGGCAGTTACCATCAGAGTAGAAAATTTCAATCTCATTTTTTTCTAGATCGGTTCACCCTAGAAAAAAATTGGATTGAAATTTTCTTTTTCATTAAATAAAAAAAAAAAAATTTACTCTAATGCTAACTGCTGTCCAAGTTACATAGCTACTTGACTGGGTTTGATGCGACAGGATCTTAGTAAATTAATGTTGACGAATTCCTATAGCAAAATAAAAACATTAAATTCTACAGTTTTGTTTCTATAAAGATAGTTTTTTTTTACATTTTCTGTTAAAAAAAACGTGCAAAAAGCAGCGGAATTTTTCAATAGAATCGACGAAAAACTAATAGAAGTTGAATAGAAATACAATATAATTTTCTAACGAATTCGTTAGGTTTTCTTATCAAATTTTTTCCTACGTATAAACTTGAGTTTCAAGGCCCACAATTGCCTTTTGGGTGGAATTTGAAGGACAAACAACGTTTCCTGCAGGAAAGATAAACTCTATTGGAAAATAATTTCTGTTACTCTTAATTCATTATAAATTTCAATATTAAATTATGGATCAATTCACGTACTCTTTCATAATCAAATTCAGATTAATAAACTTACTAATTTTATTTCTCAATTCATTTTATTATTATTATTACTATCATTTTTTGCGCTTATAATTAGTCAATCATTTAATTATTATCATAAACTGCAATAGTACACAGTGAAACGTATTGAATTATATTGCAAAAGGCCTATTCAGCAATTATTCCTTTCCTTTATTTATGTATTATTGGTACATATGAGCTTGACTTGTACACGCTTCCTTTACCCTATCGTGATAAAATTTTCTTCATTGCGAAAATTACAAAACAAATTCAGAGACGTTTTCATAATTTCCACCTCATCAACAAAAAGAGATCTCCTAACATTTCTTGACGTTTCACATCATACCATGACGTTTCACATCATGACTGAACAAGCTAGTTTTTTCTTTGAATTTCAATTTCTATTGCCGAATTTATAGTTTAAAAATAAAATGATTGATGAAGCGCAGTAATAAATCGAATAGTAACATTCAACTATTACAATAATGAAAAATGATTTATTGATTTATCTGAGAGCATCATTAATACATCATTATTGAATACATAACTCCTAAGTATCACAGTCTTGATAACAGTTCTCATAATGAAGATGAGCCATTGATGCTGGTGTGAGGTGTACAACAACCGTATTGTGGAGTGACTAATGGTGAAACTTCGTTTAGTTCACTGAAATTCTCTTTTGATTGGTCCACGGTAGCACATGGCAATAATCTTATGCACCAGACACAGAATCTTTCCCTTCTGCCCCATCTTTGATAGACCAGGGCATTGAAGAATGCTTGGAGAGGGTTGGTGACAGCCTGGAACCATCAATGAAGGATTTATAGTGCATTCGTTTTAGCTTCTCATTGATAATTTTCGGGTATACCTCTAAATGTTAGAGTTCAATAATATTACAGGTAAAAATAATCACAGGAAGTAGATGAATTGAATGCTTCATCAGCACCTTTTGATTTCCTTGATGCACAGAAAAAATGGGTTTATTCCATTGGACTCGAAAAAAATCGCAAAATTTTCGCGTCAAGTCCAAGAAATATTCGTCTGTCCCAACAAAATTTCGGGAGTTAGCACCTAAATTTTTTCGAATATGTCGAAATGAATCTATTTTGCCATACTCCACAGTAATTCTGCATGT
Source organism: Diachasma alloeum (assembly GCF_001412515.2). NCBI lineage: Eukaryota > Metazoa > Arthropoda > Insecta > Hymenoptera > Braconidae > Diachasma > Diachasma alloeum. Next base: position 60,318 of record NW_021681409.1, read on the forward strand.
ACTTTTTAACGCATGTAAGAGGGAGTTACCGGGTACTCGTTCCCCAAGAAATTGTTCTTATATTCTTTTGTACAGTGATTCTCATTTTTCATATAGGACATTATTTCGACTTTGAAATTATAATTTTGAAACGTGTTTAATGATTCCCGTCTTCTGTTTAATACTGTTCAGCACTTTGGAATTTGATGTTTATTTGTACGTTAATGCGTTGAATAAAATTTCTTTTCATATTTCCATAGATTTTCTGTGTTTTACTCTTCGGGTGGAGAGGATTTTACCTTGTTTTATCTTGGGGTTAATTTTCGAAGTTGTGCCGGGGAACTTGTATTTTTGGGGAATAATTTTCCGAGAAAGATTTTCCAACGAAAATTTATCGTAGAACCATTGTGTATGAAAAGTTCAAATTCTATTGATTATTCCTATGAAATTGTTTCTATTGCAAAAACTCACAGGAAAGCTGTGCTGTTATGTCAAAGTTAGGTAAAGAAATTATAAAAATTGAATTTAACCCTGACATAAAGTGGATCCCTGATGATGAATGGAATCAAAAAGAAAAAATTATTGACTACTAGAAATTCCCGGTAAACTTGAAAAATTATTAATTAAAAAGGAAGAAAAAAAAAACTATTCACTCACCTCCAAGAATAAATAAACAAAGGAATATTTTCAAGGAAGAGAAAAGGTTTTAAAAATGAAAAGAATTTAGTTTTTACTAATTTGATTCTTACCAATCTGTATTTTAAAAATGAGTTCAAAATTTGATAGAAATTACATTTTTTTAAGAACTTACAGTAACTGCAAACACTGCTAATCCAAATTGGTTAAAATGCCGCACACACTAAATCCACTCTAACAATTTGCTTCTTCACACAAACTGATTTTACAATTAAACAAATTTAGGCAAAACTAAAAGTATAATTCGAAAGAAACACTTTAAAACAAAATTTTAATTTTAAATGAATAAAAGTCCAAAATACTTATAAAAGAATCATACAAGATTCTGGACAAAAGAATCAAAGATTCTTAAAAGAAATCGCCCAATGGGTCGATATTAAAATTCCACTTTGGGAATTGTAAAGGAACTAACTAGACACCCCGAAGTGCAGATAGTTTTATCAACTACACTAAGGGTGTGCCCTTGCACTCATTTGGAGGGAAGACTCAAGGGACCAATTACGTTTGGCCTTGGCCTGGAGTTTTCCCTCTCCACACACATGAGTCCCAATGTTTCAGAGGTACTCCACCCTCTTCCACATTAGCACTGGAAAATTACGTTGAGGTGTGGGCGGACTTTTCCAACCCCAACTAACCAATGAGAATCGTTTCAGGAGTCCCATATTGTCCCTCCACGATCTCGTCATTAATTGAATTAATTAAAATTATTCTAATTTAAATCTATAACATTATTTACTTAAAGTTTTCAAACGTTTGAAAAAGTTCAATTAATCTTATTGAATAATTATTATTTGACAATACAAAATTCTCTCAATTGAGAATTTTGGAAAATCAAATATTCACATTAAACGTGAATAAGNATATTGGAAAATCAAATATTCACATTAAACGTGAATAAGATGTTTCGAAAAAGAAATAGTTTGAATGAACGATATTTGAGAGAATTGAGAAATTAAAACATTTGATTTTATCAAAACTGGTAATTAAAAATAATTCTCTTTTTAATGAGAAAGACTTTATTCAAAATTTACTAAAAATAATTATTCTCAATTAACTCAAATGTCAAGTGAATTTTAACTTAACATATTTCGCTACAATTATTCAAAAAGACGAGAAGAATTAATTTAAAATTGAAAAGAAAATGTTTATAAAAATGCATTCCTAACGACCGAACGAACACGTGTTCTTGAGCCTTGAGTACACCAGGAGTGTACGAGATCCCTTGCTCATGCGGGAAAGTGTACATTGGAGAAACTGGGAGGAAGATCAGTACACGGATCAAAGAACACCAGCGGTGCTCCAAATACGGTCACTTAGAACAGTCTGCCCTGGCTGAACACTGGATGGATACTGGACATACTATCCACTACGACCAAGCCAAAATGCTGGCCAAGTCTCAAGGGTATTTCGAAAGGAAATACCGAGAGGGTTTGGAGATCCATAAAAACCCTAACAACCTCAACAGGGACAGAGGATATCAAGTGAACCCCATTTGGAAAACCGTCCTCCCGGTTTTTTAATTGACCAGCTGATC
>NW_021681410.1:0-5550 GCF_001412515.2 Diachasma alloeum
GAGTGAATGCAAAGAAGGTTTCATGTTGGATTTAAGATTGGGAACGCATTCCTGTTATCGACTGTTTTCATGGTAATAGATGAAAATTTCTTTACCCACGGAGACGGCCTCTCGATTAGTTCATGCGTGCCACCGCTATTAAATTCTGATGGAACAGTTCCCATAAGCCTCAGCAATCTCCCCTATTATCTCTGCTTTGAGGTGCTCATATACGCGCATACACAAGCCCAAAATACGGTTGCGTTGTGTATGTGAGCGCCCGACCGCCTTAGAGCCTAGGTGGCGTTTTCTTATTTAGCGAGCCCAATAGAGGGTGCGTTTCGGAATCAACTACCGTAGCTGCANGAAATTCTGATGGAACAGTTCCCATAAGCCTGAGCAATCTCCCCTATTATCTCTGCTTTGAGGTGCTCATATACGCGCATACACAAGCCCAAAATACGGTTGCGTTGTGTATGTGAGCGCCCGACCGCCTTAGAGCCTAGGTGGCGTTTTCTTATTTAGCGAGCCCAATAGAGGGTGCGTTTCGGAATCAACTACCGTAGCTGCAGTAAAGCAAAATTAGATAGGGTTGCAGTACTGCTACTGCTACTACGTCGTTTGCGAAACGCGCCCACCATCTGCGCCCTGATGGTTCATATCCAGAGTTGGACTCTGGGTAATCTCCACAAACCCAGTCTGGGTTGGGAGGGTTGGGAGGAAACCCAGAGTTGAGGTTAGGTGTCGAATGCCGGTTGAATGTTAAACTAGCGCCGCCGCGGCCGCGACGTTGATGCCCTTTCATTATGCTTTTTCTCAATCTTTCCTTGTGTTTCTTTAAAAAATTAATGATTCATCATAGTCTTATTAAACTGAGTATTAAAATTAATGGGCACAATGCTTATCGGGTCATCACCTGTTTAATTTCAATATTTCAATGAGTGATTCAATGATTCTTAATTTTTGTACTCACTGAATGAAGTTCTAACTATGATTATAATAAAAATTCTATTCAGAGTGCGAAGCAATAATTATTGAAGTTCACACAACCCAGAATTGTTTAGTGTTCGCCACCCCTTTTGTTCTCCTTTACACCTTTACCAAAGCATTTAATTTTTTTTGCTGGAAAAATTATATGACAGATTCTGATGCTCCTTCGCTAATTCGGAGTATTATCAATTCATTTTCTCGTCATTCATGATCTTTTTCACAATTTTCTTCGACGATGCCATGAACTTGAAACTTTGATGGATCATCTGAATTTTTGTCAAATCCTCCATGAAGTCCCGAAATTCTTGTGAATTTTGCTTGAAAAACTTGGAAATTTTTGAGAAATTATATTCTCCGATTTCTCAAATTATGTTTTTCTTTCCCATTTGAATCAATCAGAGTGCAGTAGTTGGTGTCACGTGACTCCTTCACATCAATTTCATTTGGAAAATTCCACCTTTTCCTGTCAATTGTTTTCCCATGGTTTATTCAAAAATTCTCTAATATTTGTAAGATACCGAAAATTTTCTCTAATTTTCGAAGGACTCGTGGATTTTTTCGGGTTTTTTCAGAAAATCTCATAATTGTTGTAAATTCTCTGGAAAACTTCCGAATCATTTTACATTCAGAAAAAACCGACAATTCTCTGATTTTTTAGGGAACCTGTAAACTTCCTTAAAGTTCTTATAATTCATCCCCTATTCATCCTATTAAAGGTGGATTTTAGAAAGAATTTGAAACACATCCTCTTTTATTTCTAAAAATCTTCTCTTAATAAGCACGCCTTAGAAATAGGATCTACTCTAAAATTTTCGTATTCCTATCAGTCTTAACAGTTTCGGCTTTGCATTATTATTTCAGTCAGGCTGAAAGGCTCCTTTTTCATATTCGCTAGCGCCGATGCCCTTTCATTATGTCTTTTTTTATTTTTCCTTGTGTCTCTTTCAACAATTAATGATTCATTATCGTCTTATTATACTGAGTGTTAAGGTTAATGAAAATAATGTTTGTCGTTTGATTGCCTGTTTAATGTCAATATTTCAATAAGTGATTCACTAATTTTGAATTTCTGTGCTCTATGAATGACGTTCGAACTATAATTATAATCAAAATTCCATTCAGAGTACAAAACAATAATAAGTAAATTTCTCTCAACTCAGAATTTTTTAATCTTCGCCGCCCCCTTTATTCCCTTTCACAACTTGACAATAGCATTCAATTATTTTTCTAGCAAAAATCATAAGACTGATTCTGATACTCTTTGGCTAATTCGAAGTATCTTCTCATTCATGATCTTTGTCACAATTTTATTAGGTGCTATATTACTTGAAACTTGAATCATTAATCATCTGAAATTTTTTCAAATTCTCCATAAAATTCCGAAATTCTTGTGAATTAACAAAAAAATGTTTGTGAAATTGTTGAGAAAATCCGAGGAAAATTTAGAATTTTTAAAAATTATGTTCCTCCTCATTTCCATCAATCAGAGTGCAGTTGTTAGAAGCTCGGGACTCCTTCACATCAGTTTCATTTGGAAAATTCCACCTTTTCCTACCATCTGTTCTCTCATTGTTTATTCAAAAATTCTTTAATATTTGAGAGATAAAGAGACCCAAAATTTCCTCCAATTTTCGAAGAATTCAGTTTTCTCGAATTTTTTCAGAAAACCTCATAATTGTTTTAAATTCTCCGGAAAACTGCCGAATCATCTCACATGCGGAGAAAACCTGCTCCCTCTGAATATCGTCATTTCATGTTTCCAGTGCCAAATTGAAAATAAAAACTTGAAATGACCGTGTGACTTCTGCTCCAACCTTTTTCGTGAATCTGAAATTCATGTTAATGATTCAGAGGATATGACACAAATATCATCATTCTTGTTCTCTGCAATTTTTTAATTTGGATATGATTATTATCATTTTTTGAAGCGAAAAAATTGATCAAGGTTTTCATTGTGTCGCCTTCAAATTCTATAATCTCATAATTCTAGCTACTGATTCTAATCAACTTTGGAGAAAACCTTACTAAACGCAACATTAGTAAAGTTGAATAATTCTATTTTCGATTTGGACAATTATAATTGCTTTAGCATATGAAACTATCCAGTAATTTTAGGTACAGAATATTCATATATTGAATGAGAATTTAAGGAACTTGAGAGTTTTTATCTCCATGCTGTTAAAAAACGTTGAATCGCAGTTAATTTCCAGTGAACTTTTATATTTCAAGACTTGTACCTCTCTAACTCTTAAAATTTACTATTAAACTGTCCTTAAAATTTTACTCTTTTTTTTCAACAGTATAACTACTATGTACTCATAATTATGAGCGAATATTTAACAAATATATTTAAAAAAATGGAAAGTCGACTTTTCGAAGTAGACTAATGAAATGATTGAAAAAATTGCGATTTTCGGAGACCATGACTGTGTTTTTATAAATGATTCCATCATAATCAATTTTTCATTCAAAGAATAATTTTTCCTGAATTGTAACGAATTTTTCTGCTCGAAAAATCACACCAAAAATCAATTTTATGTGAAAAAATTATATTTTTCGGAAATTTGAGACATTCTATTATTCATTCCTAAGAAGAGAATGTTAGTAAAAGCAAGTATTTATGGAATTTTGTTCGAACTCCGCTAATTATTTATTCCATTACGCCATTCTTTATTTTCGAGCTTTTCCTAGCCAATTTAATTGATAAATTAGATGATTTAAAATCTTTGAATAAAAAGTATTCCAACTTTTTTATTCCATGGAGAATATTCAATATTCTTTGATTTTGTGGTTTAAGTATTGATTTCATTACACAAAGCTTCTAAAAGAAAATTTAATAAAAAAATTGGAATCAAATTATTTACATAAGTCTCGAATTTGGTCTGAATCATTTAGAAAAACATGAGATTTATTTTACTTCCGAATGAAAGCAATAAAATCATTCCATTTTTACATTTCATAATTGTTGCTTCCGAATGGGACCATTTATCGAATCCGAAAATGCCAATTTTTGCATCAGGATAACTACTTTTGGCCTCAGAAGTTCGAATATGCAATTTTTAGACCATGTCCGTATGTATGTATGTATATGTGTCCGATCGTTTTTCGACGATAACTGAAAAAATAATTGTTTAAATGAATCTAACTATGATTTAAAATATTCTTCCCAATGCCACTTTGACCAAGTTCGATCATGAAATTGATTGCATCAGCTGTTGTTGAAAAAAATTATTTTGAAACTAATATTATTGAGGCAATGCTGGCTGCCAACATTGAGGCGATGTCAATAAATTGAATACAATAAATCATTGAATTCAATTGGAAAATCCACCATTATAGAAATTCCATGCGGAAGCGAATTGTTAATTTAGGAGCAAAAATATATTGACTATATTGTGACGAAAGCAATTAATCACTTCTATTTTATTCCACTCCTGACATTCAAGTTCATCTAATTATCAATCATTTCAACCACCTTTCAATTTTTAACATCCATCACCAAAAAATAATTTCCCATTGCCCTCATTATAAACAAATCCATGTGTAGAAAATATGTATATGGGGTATTCCATGTGAACTCACCCAGGTCAAAACCCTCACCATCGCGGTGAAAAATTTTGTTTTGGTCCAATATATTCACTGAAATTTTTTGAAAAATATAAAAAGGGTCCAACCTTGGAAACGACTCGTTTTTTGAAGTTTTTTGAGTTATTTCTGAGGAAATCGATGAAAGAACGAATTGAAAAAAATTGGCATATTTTTATATGGAAAGTGTGTTCGAAGGCGCACATTTTGTAAAAAAAAACTCCAATCGGTTGATTTTTACGGAAGTTACGGGCATTGGAAGATAAAACTTGCCAAAAAAGATGGCTGTCCACAGGATGCCTCAAAAAATCTGAAAAAATTAGAGAAGTCATATTTTTCCATATACAACCACGTTTTGGCCTGGGTGAGTTCACATGGAATACCCCATATACTATATGACGATAAACGTAATTTCCCACTTGTTTCATTCCATTCTTGGCTTTCAAGTTATCCAATTATCAATCATCATTCGAACAATTTTTCATTTCACATAGAGAATCCGATTTGTAATTTACGCGCGCTTCCCTGAACAGCGCCGTCGCGGCCGNCATGGAATACCCCATATACTATATGACGATAAACGTAATTTCCCACTTGTTTCATTCCATTCTTGGCTTTCAAGTTATCCAATTATCAATCATCATTCGAACAATTTTTCATTTCACATAGAGAATCCGATTTGTAATTTACGCGCAATTTCCTGAACAGCGCCGTCGCGGCCGCATTGCTCATTCTCATGATGAGAATGCATCCTTCATGCGCCGCCATGACATTTTTTACATGCTCTCCGCCATGACAGTTTCCAGTCCATGCTTTTTTTATATAAGGATATTGTTTCAGAGATGGAAAGGGAGAGATGCCAAACGGCATTCCAAAGAGGATAGACCTGAGTAGAGGATCGGGGGGTTTGACTGACTCCAAAAATGTTAGTTGGTACCCCACGGGAAAGGCGGCGTCCCGGTCGAATTGTCGGTAAATGTGAATCGGGTGCGTGAG
>NW_021681410.1:7006-26770 GCF_001412515.2 Diachasma alloeum
AGCGGGACTGCTACTGCCGAGTTACTCACGCACCCGATTCACATTTACCGACAATTCGACCGGGACGCCGCCTTTCCCGTGGGGTACCAACTAACATTTTTGGAGTCAGTCAAACCCCCCGATCCGGGCCTCTACTCAGGTCTATCCTCTTTGGCTCCAACTAACGCCTTTCGTTGTGAGACTCGACCATTCATTTTTATTTACATGGTATGTTATGAGATATCCTCTGATATTATTATAACGCTTTCGTTATCCATCTGCATCATCAGGAAACGATGGTTTCCTGATGATACAGATGCTGTCCACAGAAGAAGAAAAAAGAAACAAATGAATTACACCACTTAAATGACTCGAGACAACACCATAATAAACAATTAAGTACACCAGGTTATTGTGAAAGTACGCCCCACGACTGCAGAAAAGAAGGAATTGAAATGACAGTCGAATAAAAAATGTTATAAACAGCGCCATGGATGTGAAGAGACACACCTAAATACATCTGAAAGACCCTTATGACCCTTAGCATGACCCTCATTAACCCTTGGCGTGACCCTCTTTTTGGCCCTTATGACCCTTAGCGTAACCCTTGTTTTGACCCTTAGTGACCATTATTTTCACCCTTATGACCCTTAGCGTAACCATTATTTTGACCCCTATGCCCCTAAGGGTTACTATTATTTTGATCCTTATGGCCCTTAGCGTGACCCTCATGACCCCTGAAAATTTTTGCCGGGTCTTAATTTACAATTTCATTATATAGAGAGATATTGAGGCAACTCTGGGTTTAACTCTGGGTACAGTCTTAATCCCAGAGTTGTATTATTATTGCTGAACAAGTTGTAAATTTCATTGAATGCAGAGGTGGGGGGTGGAGAGGTGGTCTTATGACATTATTGAAGGGTCAATTTCTCCTCTAGGGGAGAGAACAAAGGTCATTTCAACAATGTAATAACAACTCTGGGTTTAACTTTGGACACAGTCTTGATCCCAGAGTGTTACTTTTTGTTGTTGAATAAGTTGTTAATGTTGTTGAATGAAGAAGTGGGAGGGGGGAGGGGGTCTCATGACATTATTGAAGTGATTCTAGGGTCAATTTCCCACTTAGAGAAGTTGCTGGAGATTATTTCAACAATATTAAGGCAGTTCTGGATTTAACTCTGGGTACAGTCTTAATCCCACAGTTGTATTATTATTGCTGAACAAGTTGTAAATTTCATTGAATGGAGAGGTGGTCTTATGACATTATTGAAGGGTCAATTTCTCCTCTAGGAGAGAGAACAAAGGTAATTTCAACAATGTAATAATAACTCTGGTTTTAACTCTGGACACAGTCTTGCTCCCAGAGTTCAACAATGTAATAACAACTCTGGTTTTAACTCTGGACACACTCTTGATCTGGGATCTGGGATTAAGACTGTACCCAGAGTTAAACCCAGAGTTGCCTTAATATTGTTGAAATAATCTTCAGCAACTTCCCTAAGTGGGAAATTGACCCTAGAATCACTTCAATGTCATGAGACCCCCTTCCCTCCCTCACCTCTTCATTCAACAACATTAACAAATTGTTCAACAATAAAAAGTAACACTCTGGGATCAAGACTGTGTCGAGAGTTAAACCCAGAGTTGACGTAACATTGTTGGAATGCCCTTTGGCATCTCTCCTACATGAGAAATTGACCCCAGAATCACTCTAACAATGTTATTATTCTCCCCTCCCTGCCTTCCATCTCTGAAACGATATTTAACATTTGTTTAACAATCAATTGCACAACTCTGGGATCTACTCTGGGTACAGAGTTAAACCGACATTGGGCACCTAACCTCAACTCTGGGTTTCCTCCCAACCCAGACTGGGTTTGTGGAGATTACACAGTCTGGGGAACTCTGGGTCAACTCTGGGTGTGAACCATCAGGGCGCTGACAGCAAATAGAATTTCAACGAGAATTCTCTAAAATTGTAATGGAATCCCCATTGAATTTCTAGAGAATTCCAATAGAATTTTCTAACGAATTCGCTAAGGTATTCTGTTGATTTCTTTCATACGTGTCCTTATTTTTAACGCTTCGAAATTGAACTTGTTTCATTGAATGATACATTCGATCAGAAGATATTGATGATTCAAGAAGGTTGATTTTTCCTCTTCTCTGCCTATCCTGTTTTATCACTTGATTTTATTTCTTAACTTTCCTTTTCAGCCGTAGCTAATCTTTCCATTAGTACAGAATGACAGAAGAATGAACCTCAATTCAAAAGTTGTTGCTCGAAATTCTAAACAAGTTTTACAAATATTCAAGTTCAGATTCTCTAGTTCATTTTCTTCTGCTCAGGATTGAAGTTGAAAATAAATCAAGTTGTAATACCTTGTAATCCTTATCCTTGTACGCCTGCCATGGCTCAGGATTCTTCTTTGGCTGCCAGGATACATCAGGACTGTATACTGCCAAACGTATAAGATAAGCCGATGATATAAAGAGACCAGCACCGAGGCAAACATACAACGGGATCAGCTGTAAATAATCAGTGATGTAACTCGTGTTCTACATTCAGGAACAATGGAAAAATGGAATTGATGACAATGGTTTTTACGTACCGACGGATACTTGCGGAGGTCTTTCAACGACATACCCTTCATCATGGTTGATTTTTTCTTAGTTACGTGATTATCGGAAATAAACGTCTGACCCACGACTGGATCCAAAAGATTTTTTCACTAATATTCTTGGAGGTTGGGTATTGGGTTAGAAGGGCAATGCGTGCGCATGACCGTCGCAGAGGTGATTGAACCGACCTCTGGAAACTTCTGAAATGTATTTGGCTGACAATGTAAGATCGAGAACTGCAGAGAAATTGAAAATTTGAAAAGAGTGTTTTTGCGGTGAACTCAAAATTCGTGACTTTAATTTCTGGGTGACCTGGGTAGCTAATATGAATTTAAATTTCTTCTTGACACCTCATGTAATAATTATGGGTGCTCAGGTAGTTGTACAAGACCTCCCTAATACACGAGTAATATTATTGAAAGGTGAAATAATCAGTACAATTTTCATTTTATTTATAGAATAATCAATGTAAGTTGAAATCCTCCAAAAATTAAGTCCCGTCCAGAAATTGACCTGTTTACCCTACTCAATTTATATCAAAATCTAAAAAATAAATTTTTTTTTTACTGAAATAGCGTACAATACGCATAAATGAAGATTCTCGATGGAGAATAACATTTCTCAAGCTTATGGAAATCGGTGAGGGACACTCGGGACGATTTCCTTGTAAGAAAATTATCCTTGATGAAAAACTAATGTGAAATAACTTTTGAAATAATTATTTTTCCTCGAACTTCGTGGGATGCAATAAGTGACTCGTTTGAAAATATTGTGACGTCATGAGGTTGGAATCACGGATTAAGTATTCGTACCCGGGAGCACTGCAGGAATGAGCTTCTCAAACACAGTCAAACATTCTTAACCAAAAAACATGATTGAGAAGATATTTTAAATTATTTTTAAGTATTTTGAGAGAGTAATCATCATGTCGGTGATGTTAACTGCTGACTGGTTTCCCCTGGGCAGGGATACCTACTTCAGGTAATTACAATAATTAAACCTTAATATTCTTAACATAAAAATATTCGAGTGAGCGACTTTTCGTGATGAAATTGATTGTTGAAGAATTACATTTGCATTTTTTTGGTGTAACAAATGTGAAATTCCTCCGGACTGAAATTGATAATGGCTAATTGAATATTACAAAACTCAAAATAATGAATTGAATTCACTCTAATTGTCAATTGTTGATATTGTCAAATATTGACAATTTTCCACCTGAACTTTTTTCTAAGTAACATTTGTCGTCCAAAATCTATTTACTTGGGCTGAATTTCTTTTTAGGAACATTTTTTATTCAATTTCTGTTCAATATTTTTGGTAAATACATTAATGGAAAATAATAGTTGTTTCCAATTTCCACTTTGTATTCCTAAATTTGTCTCGAAGACTCAACTACGAGATGAATTGAGTTAGTACCCTTTTATGATTCAGTTACTGATTTTATCTTCATTATTTACCTATGAGAGGAGAATACATTTTAAATAAAGGAACTTTCACAAAATGGAATTTTAGTGTGGCTAATTATTCATCGATCTTTTTTATAATATCCTTGCCCAAATTCATTAATAAATATTATCATGGAAAATCTCCAAGTCCATATTGTATTCTCGATAAACAACTCTGAATCTAACAAAGATATCGATTTTCTTAGAGGACTTTTTTTATAGTTTCCACGTCGCTCTGCATGAAAGGTCTTTATACAAATTCTACTATCTTTCTCGGATTTCGAGGTATTTTGGAAAAACTCAACTAAGAAATTAGTCAAATTGTTATTCTTCACCACGTCCCTTCTAATTCTATTTCCATAAAACAACACCCAGTTCTTCACGTATGGAAATATTTAATAAAAAACTTAGCAAATTCCCTAGATTATTTTTCTCACTCGGATTTCAGCCAATCAGAGTGCAGTATTTAAGGCTATCAAAAAGTTTTATTTCGGGAATTTTCCTCATCCAAATGTCAGCCAATAGAATTGCACTATTCGGCTGTTATTTCATATAGTCTACACGGTATTCAGCTGATAATTTTTGATAATTCAACTGGTAATTTTTCATGTTGACTATATTTGTGGAAAACAAAAGATTCCGTGGTCTACTGACCCCCTGGTTGGAACTGTCAGATGGATTTTGTCTCATAGTACAATTCTTTTGGCCGACATTCGGATGCGAAAATTCCCTCCCGAATACTACTCGAGCTTCAAAATTAATCGAGTAATTCTGTCAAGGTTCCCTGCACCCACACGAAGTCGTCAAGTTTTTCAGGAACCTGAAAAACTTGACTCCTTCGTTTGTTTGCAATGAACCTATCGGGAATTGCTCGATAATTTTGAAGCTCTCGTGGTATTACTTGTGGAAATTTCTAAAAAAAATTTCTGACAGAAATTCACTAGTAGCTTTTCAAATGTTTTTCATCTTTCAACGCATTTCACATTTAATATTCTGTGTGACAGATAAACAAAAAAGTGGGTTGTCAATGTAAGGCTGTGTAAATGTATCCGGATGGTGTTCACTGCACTCTGCTTGGCCGAAATTCGAGTGGAAAAATAGTCCGTCAAATACCACTCGTGCTTCAAAATTAATCGGATATTTTCCTCAAGCTTTCCTGCCTAGGTACGAGTGTACTTCTCGTGCTTCGCACGCGGGATTTTAAACCTGGAAAATTTGACATAATCATTCCTATGCAGGGGAGCTTGAGGAAAATATCCGATTAATTTTGAAACACTAGTGGTATTACTACTAAAAATTTTATTGGAATTCTATAGGAATTCTATGGGGTTCCTATAGGATTTCTATTGGAAAATTATATTCATTTTTTGCGCTGATTCTATTGGAGATTCGATAAGGAAACGTTAATAGATTTCGCATTTCTGTTTGAATTTTTCTCTTGAGATTTTTTCTATAAGAATGCTTGGGCATCAATTTTCTCAGTTTTTTCCACTCGGATTCTGTAATGCAAATCAAAACAAAATCCAGAAATTTGTGCCCAATAATTCTAATAGAAAATATTTAAAGAGAAAATTCGAAGAAATTCAAAATATATTAACTTTTTCCTATCAAATATGCAATAAAATCAGCGCAAAAAACAAGTAGAATTTTTCAATAGAATTCCAATAGAAATCCTACAGGAACCCCCATAGAATTTCTATAGAATTCTAATAGAATTTTCTATTGAATTTTTTCATGCGTGTTCCTGAAGCACCCCTCAAACCCATGAATGATTGATCCTGAAAATATACATAAATGGATTTTCACTATTGTTTACTCATTCTACATCAATTGTGGGACAGCTAATTTTCGAAAGAAAATCAGAAATTAAAAAAACTAATCGATGAATTAAATTTTAATTAATGGCGATCGATAGAGCTCAATAATACCTAAATTTGAGGAAAAAAAGTCAATTCCATTCATTCATTAGCGAACAATTGAAGACAAACTTCATCACACACATACATATCTACACACACACTTGCGGACACGGTCTAAAAATTGCATTTTCGCACTTTTTGGATCATAATAATGGGACCACATGACACAAAGAATCCAAAATTTAAATTTGAACCATCACAATGCTTGCATTAGGAAACAAAAAGCTACTAAAAATTCAAGTAATGGATTTCTCAATCTATTTCATCGAAGAATCACCTTTTGGTTGAAATATTTCACCAATTATTATAATTCTTAACTGTTTCATCAATTTAGTAAAGGCAAAGAAATAAGTAACAGTAAAAAATGCATATGTATACTTGTTCAGAATCCCATAAATGACCCTCACAGTTATGATCTTCTAGGAAATTCGAGCTCTACCCACTCGAATTCCAGCGCGAAGTCAACCCGGGAAACCTCGTGATCCCCTCCCCCTACGGAGGATCCATAGCCATCACTCGAGACCCAAAAAAATTCGTCAAAGTTCAGGGCTCCACTAAGCCCATAGTCTCCCTCTACTTTTCCTCAGGCAAGCTCTTCTCGAAATTCACCTGGAACAGTGGTCAGCTGGTGGACCTTGGTTGGTCTCACCAGGAGGAGCTTCTCTGCGTCCAAGATGATGGAATGGTCCTTATCTACGACCTTTTCGGTGTCTACCAGTGCACCTTCAGCATGGGGAATGAAGTTAAGAGCACGAAAGTCGTCGACTGCGAGTTCTTCACAACAGTAAGTGGCACTGGAATAGCAGTTCTGACGTCAACGAATGTCATTTTCTTGGTGAATAATATCTCCGAGCCCAAAGTTCGTCAACTTCCTGAAATCCCCAAGCTGGGGGGTCCCATTGACTCGTGGGTGGTGATAAGACACGAGAGACAGAGTCAGGTAATCGTGGCAAACCAAAATGGCATCTACCAGGTACACCACATGGGCAAAACTCCTGCGCCTATCCCCTTCTCAAGCCTCTTCAACGGTAAAGTCTCCAATGTCAGAGCAATGGCTGTTTCTGCTAGTCATCAGCACATCGCTCTACTTGGAGACACTGGACACCTTTGGTTGGGCTCCTCAGACCTGAAGAATAAGTACGCAGAGGTGCTGACAACCCTCACTGATCCCTCGACGTCCATATGCTGGTGTGGGGTTGAGGCTGTCGTCTGTGTCTTCAATACCACCTTAATGATTGTTGGGAGGAGTGGAGAGACTATCGTGTATTCTTATGATTCTCCTCTCCATCTGATTTCTGAGGTCGACGGGGTGAGGATCATCTCTGCAAACAGTCATGAGATGATCCAGAAAGTGCCCAATGTTGTGCAGAGGATTTTCAGGATCAATTCTACTGATCCTGCTTCGTATTTACTTGAGGCTTCCAGACAGTTTCAGAAGAGGAGCCATAAGGCTGATAGTTATATTGATCTGGTGAAGGACAAGTTGGATTCTGCTATTAAGGTGAGTCGGTGTTTGGAAGGTTGATAGGGAAACTTTCGTGGAAAACCCTTTTTTCAGAGCGATATATGAAAAAAACTTGCCTTAAGAGGCAATGGAACTTACCATCGGAGTAGAAATTGGATTCCAAGTTCTTTCGTCGTCAGACGACTATTTAGCAAAATCCAAATTCTGATTTATGTGAAGAGAATGTTTAAAAAACGGAGAAATTTTTCAAGATTATTCTTACCCAACTGAATTGGAAAATTCAATAATTAAAAATCGCCAAATCAATTCTGTAGCGAAGTGGTAAACTAGGATAAGTGCAGTTTTTTTGAAAAAAAAATGTTCTCGTGAAACAGTTTCATTTTTGCACTTATATTAATTCACCCCTTCGCTATAGAATTCTTTCACGTTATTATTTTCCCCCAACCCTCTAATCTTTTCATTCGAATAATTGCACAGGATTGCGTCCATGCAGCAAGTCACTGGACATTCAAAATCCATACACTTGGGTTTATTTTTTTTAGGACGATTTTTTATTCAAAAAATTGAAAAATTGAATTTTTGAGGATTGTATCTTTTTTTCATGATTAATATACAAACAATTAATTTTCCACCCCCAAAACCATTTTTTCGAAATCGTAAGTTCTGACCCCTTCAAAATTTTATCAAAAATCTGTCCGATGCAAAAACAAAGTTTTCAGACGGTTCAACAGTTTTCATTATTTAATTCATTTACGTGAAAGGAATGTTTTAGAAAAGAATGTAGGAATTCTGCCAGATTTTTCTCACTTAATTTAATTGAAAAATTCAATGATTGAAAATGACCAAATCTATTCTTTCATCTTATTATTTTTGCAGAAACCTCTAACGTTTTCATTCGACTATTTGCACAGGATTGCAAGCCATTGGACATTCGAAATCCATGCATTGGGGTTTAATTTTTTTAGGACGATTTTTTATTCAAAAAATTGAAAATTGCAGTTTCTGAGGATTGTAACCTTTTTTCATGATTAATATACAAACAATTCATTTTCCGCTATCAAAATCATTTTTTCGAAATCGTAGCAAGTTCTGACTAATTCAAAATTTTATCAAAATTCTATCCAATGCAAAAACAAATTTTTCAGAAGGATCAACAGTTTTCAGTATTTTAGTCATTTATATGAAGGGAATGTTTTTTAGAACTAAAGGAGAAATTTTTCCAGATTTTTCTTACCCAATTTAATTGAACAATTCGATGATTGAAAATGTCAAAATCAATTATTTCATGTTATTATTTTACCCCAATCCTCTAACCTTTTTATTCGAATAATTCGACAGGACTGTGTCAATGCAGCAAGCCATGAATTCAACCCAGACACCCAGAAGCTCCTGATGAGAGCAGCGAAATTCGGGAAAGGATTTTCAAAAACGATAAACCCCGATAGATACGTAACAATGTGTAGAATTCTCCGAGTCCTCAATGCAATTCGTTACCCAGCCATTGGCATTCCCCTGACATTCACACAGTTGGACATGCTGACACCTCAGGTGCTACTGGACAGACTGGTAGTCAGGAGGCACTACTATTTAAGCATCCAGGTAGCAAGACACCTGAAAATGCCTGAGGTGGATGGAGAGAGTAGGATCCTGGCACACTGGGCCTGTTACAAAGTCAAACAGACAGTTCTAGATAAGGAGCAGATCGCCGAGGAAATAGCAGCGAAATTGGGGTATGCCCCAGGTGTTTCGTATTCTGAAATTGCGGAGAAAGCTGCTGACTGTGGGAGGAAGCAATTGGCGATCAAACTTATTGATTACGAGCCTCGGGCTCAGTTGCAGGTGCCTCTGCTCCTGAGACTGGGGGTCGAACAGGCGGCGTTGAACAAGGCCGTTGAAAGTGGAAATACTGACCTAGTTTATACCGTCATTCTGTATTTCCAGAAGAACATGCCACTTGCTAATTTTGAAATGTCTATTAAGCATTGTCCACTGGCCATGAGTCTGTATGTCAAGTACTGCCAGAATCATAACAGAGAGGCCTTGTTGGATATCTATGTAATGCATGATGACTTTCATGCACAGGCGTTGTGGTATATCAAGGAGAGTCATAATCCAAAGGTGAGAGAAATGAAAAAAAAATCTTTGGATGAATTCTAATTCATGCTCATTCTTGTGCGATTTTTTTTGCTTCCTGATGAAAACTTTGTAATCGTTGATTTTGACGATTTTCCAATATTGCCTGGAAATGACGTAGAATTTCATGAAACGTGGAGATATCTCTCTATATTATACAAATGGAAATCGACTTCTAGTGATACAAATTTGGTACTCGAAATTAAGACTACAAAATTAAGGGTCACGAGGGTCAAAATAATAGTCATGAGGTTAAGAAGAAGGGTCATAAGAATCAGAACACGGGTCACAAGGGTCAAAATACCGGTCATGAAGTTCAAAATCAGGGTCATGAGATAATCACTTGCAGATAATTTTTATGTATATCTCAGAATTAATAAAAAATGGCCGATTTTTTGTAAGTTTTTCTCTTCAGATTCTTTTCCTCTACGAAAAGGTTCATAGAAAAATTGGGTTATCTCTCTTCAATTCCAAAACATCTTTTGAAAAACTACTTCCAAGTGAAATTCATGTTTGCTACTTCAATAATTAATTACTGAATGAATTGTACCTATTAAAACATATTTCGATTTTTTTTCTACTTTTTGTAGATTTTTGTAGAGATGAAAAGCGCTGAAAAATTCAAACATTTTATTCCATTTATTTCAACTGCATTGATGGACAATGAATCTATTTACATTAAATTTCCTTCATGTCTTTTCTAATTCACATTTTACTGCCTATAAAATATTTTTTTCAGAAATGTGGGAAGACTGCTAAGTAAATCTTTTTATTCCAGAATATTCAGACACGTGAAGCACTCTTGAAGAACGCCCAAGAGAAATTCAAAATGGGGAGATTTGATATGAATGCAGCACTGACTGAGGAACAAGTGAAATTGTTGAAGCACCAAAGATCTCTGGAGGACACTCTCAGGGAACAGATCGTGGGGAAACCTGTGCATGATACTGTCAAGTTGCTATTACTACAGAATGAGATCAAATTGGCGGAGAATTTAAAATCCGAGTATAAAATACCAGACAGGAGGTACTGGTGGCTGAGGATCCAGTGCCTCGCTGAGAAGGGTCTCTGGAGTGAACTTGAAAAATTCTCAAAGAGTAAAAAATCACCAATTGGATATGAGGTAAACATGTAAA
The DNA here is from genome assembly GCF_001412515.2 of Diachasma alloeum. Lineage (NCBI taxonomy): Eukaryota > Metazoa > Arthropoda > Insecta > Hymenoptera > Braconidae > Diachasma > Diachasma alloeum. The sequence continues at coordinate 17,709 of NW_021681410.1, forward strand.
AATTGACATGATTTTTCTTTCCTGATCCTTTCTTTTTTTTGAAGATTAACGATATGTGTAAAAAAATTTCTTCTAATCAGAATTGAATTGAATTTTTTTTAGTCATTCATTGACGAATGTCTAAAATACGGAAATAGATTGGAAGCGAAGAAATATTTACCGAGAGTCAAGGAAGAATTGAAGATAAAGTACTTCGCAAGAATGGGGTATGTAAACTTGAAAAAAGTTATTTTTACTTTTAGGCAGAAATTTGTCACTAATCGAAAGAAATTGAGATAATTTTTGAAAAAAATTGAGGTCCTGAGACTGGGTCAAAGTTCATTCATTTTCACGGCACATGAAAAACATGGGTTTTTTCATCTTCTTATCATAATAGCGCAGAAACTATCAGATGAAAACAAAGGAAACCCCGTATTGGAGTAGAGTAATATTCAATCTAACGAATGAAATTGAATCCACAGTCGTGCGAATTTTTTTCCCGAAAATATCAGCCTCCTAAGTTTGCAGACTACATTTTTGAAAAGGATAAATGTCTCTACAGTTGAGGCTTGAATTACAAATAAATACCAAGAGATTGATAAGTTTTTAGCAAATATAGTCCTGATGTCCCCCAAAAAACATTAATGTCCAAGATAATTCTAATAGTGTAGGTTGATAATTTTCTAGCTGCAATTGCGTCTCGACATTCTCTTCCAAAATTATTAACTTTCAAAATAATCAAATATTTAACAAAATGAAAAATTGATTAGTTCAGTTCCACTAGTAAAAATGTTCCTAAATATTTATGTTCATCACAGAATGTTGGCAGAAGCAGCTCAGACAGCCTATGAGCAGAAAGACTCATCAGCCCTATCATTCGTATTAGCTCAATGTGGATCCTCAGATCGGCCGTTAGCCGAGAAGATCAATGGAATGATTGCTAGTCTGAGAAATGGAAAATAAATGAGACAAGTATTTCCTCATCTCCCATAAGTCTTATTCCCGATGAAATCCCATAGAAATCAGTTATATAAATTTTGTACATAGTTATTTGTATACAGAAATGTGCAGTAATAAAATTAATCATTTGAATTATCTCGAAATGTCTCATTCATCATAACTCCACATTAATCACACAGGGATTCAGCAAAAATCAACTAGTTTCTTTTGCTGATAAAAATTCTTCGTGTCTTTTTACTAAATCATCAATTATGTACTTCTCGATTTCTTCTCCCCGATTCATCTGTTCATTTGTCAATGAGATGACGTAGTCTTTGTCCTTGTCTACCATTGTCACCTTTTGTTTCCGAGTTTGCAGCATATTTGCTATCACCAACTGTGGAAAAAAGTTGTATAAGTACGAGCCATTGGAAATATATCACGTATGAAGAATTTCAATGGAAAATTTGACATATTTGCTAGGAAATTCTATTCGAAATGCTATTTTGTTGGGATATTGTATTAAAAATTCGTATTAAAAAATGAATAGAATTTAAATTTTCTCTATAGGAGTTCTTGAGTAGGGTGAACTGCCCATATGCGGAACACTACCCAAGAACGGAACATTTCTCAGATTTTACGAGATTTCTCAAATTTTGGCCATGCTATCGATTTGATTTTTTTTTCTAAATTAAGTTTATATCCCTCCTCATGACGTCATCACAAATCTGATCGGCTATCGATTACCTCCTGCTGAATATTGGAGAAAAATCCTGGCAGCAGCCAGTTTGCGGCGATTGATAGTTACGCGTGCCATTTGACGGGTTTTTTTTGAAGCGATGTTTTTTAGATTTTAAATCACACAATGCGGTAAGTTGTGATTGATATTGATATAAAATCCTTCATTCTTCAATATTTCCATATCAATTTCATCAGAAAAATGCTATTGTATTGAATATATGGGGGTTCCGTCTTTAGGGTTAGTTTTCCACGCAATTCCAAACGAACGGAACACTCATACGGGTGGATACCTATGTCAAGTGGGAATACGGTGATACTGTGGAAAGTGTATTGGCGGTTAATGAACTAATAATTTAATGAAGTTAATCGGAATCGTATCCCTAAATTAGTTTATTTTCTTCATTTTTTCGCGTAGATGGCTTCAAAAGGTAAAAACACACGAAAAATACACGAAGAGGAGGGAGAACAATCAGCCAAGGCAGAAGAGGTTAGGAAACCCTCTCAACGGTTTAAATACACAAAAAAAATCTAGAAGAAGCGATTGAGGCTGTGAAATCGGGGAAGAGCTCTCTAAATAATGCATCAATTAATTATGTTATCCCCAAAACTACATTGCATTCACGAGTCCACGACAAAGTATCTGGATACTCTCATGGTCGTCAGTCTGTATTGACAGTTGGGGAAATCCACCGAAAAGATATAAATTTCGGGAGGAATTGAACAAAATTGTATATTTTCTGATTAATATCCTCCTCGATATGACTTCGCATCAGGAATTAATCTCTCAACGTCACACTAACCTCCAATGTTCCGTAAATGGGCAGACGATGTTCCACTCTTGGCAAAAGTGTTCCGTCCTTGGTATATTCGATGTGCGTGTACTTATTAATTATTTCCAATTATTTCCCATCAAGTGATAGGTTCCTTCATTTTTTCTCAGAAAATAGACTAAATTTGGAATTAGGCAGTATTTTTCTTAAATTTTTCAAGAGAAAATTTCAATATTTCATGACTGTGTAAACTTCTGAAAGGGCTTAAATGTTCCGTAAATGGGCAGTTCACCCTATGACTGTTTAATTTTTTACTAAAATTGAAGTAGCTCCTTGATGTGGATTTTTAATGTTGTGAATTTGAATGAAATTTAAAATTAAATCCATTGAATTCATTATTGATCTTTGAAATGCAACAAAATTGATGTGTCAATGACAGCTTGAATATTCAAACTCATGCTGAAAATTATTTCGATTACTTATTCTATTTATTTCGCTGAATTTGAATTTTATGAATTTTACCACACATAATTTGATAATCGAAATGATTCTAAAAAATCGTTACATAACTTTCATAGGATCTACCTTATGGTTGTAGGTGTTCAGAGACGCTCTAGCCTTTGAAATTAATAAATTCTCATCAGTTTCCAGTTTGAAGGAGATGACAAATGCTTTAGGAACCCAAAGATTGACCAGAGGCTTCAGAATTTTCGGAACTAAGTGGAGAGCTATCTTCGGGGCTCCAACTGCTGATCCAATTTTATGCACAGACTACAAAAAAGGATGAATAACGCATTGAATGAATTATTTTAAAAAGTGAATAATTCTTATGGTCGGAATTAGGGAAATCCAAGTACTTTCGCTATTTTTTCTCCAGTAAAATGCTTTTCTACTTTTGTAGTCGAACATCAGAGCTTTCATTTGACTCTAAGTTTCCGGACATTTTACCATGATTGTATTGTTTAAACTTTACAGGTTTGAATTTGAAAAAATGTTAGAAAGTTTACTTTTGAAAGAAGATGGAATAATTAAAAAATTACAATTTTTGAAAGTTATGAGCATTTTCTACTGATAACTTATGAACAATGAATTTTTCACCATAAAAATCATTTGTCCGGAATCGTAGCAAATTGATCCATATTCAGAATTTTACCAAAATTCGATTTCACGTCTAAAAAAATAACCTTTCCGAAAGTTTAAACAATTTCAATTATTTATTTATAAACAACGAATATTTAAAAAAATAATAATTCTCTGCACAATGTGACTCGAATGACGCTGAATTTTCGTGATTTTCTTCAAAGTTTACTCACGCAATTTAATTGACAAATTCGATGATTGAAAATGGTTGAATCTATAGTGTGGTCTGTATCAAACTGTAAAAAATACTTGAATATCCTTAATTTAATGCTGATAGAGGAATCACTAGTTTTTTTATTGATTTACGAAAAATCCCAATCTTTCTTTTATTCTTCCCATTTTTTTTCCTTTCCAATTGCACAGTGATTAAGGTAATTGTACCTATGCTCGTCCTTTCCCTTATGCTCGTTCCGATGTCGCAAGCTATCATATTTTAATCGTTTTTAAAGGTCCCAAGAATCTATTAAGAGTGAAATACAATTGGAGTTATTATTTTAGTTAATAAGGAAAGTTATTGACACCAATGAACAATGATTTATTGAAGAATAAGAGAGAAAAATCCCATTCACCTCAACTGGTGCTATGACATAGGGATAAGTGCATAGGGATAAGTGAGCGAGCGTAGGGACAGCGGAATTTCCACATCTATAGACGATTATTTATTAAAAAATAGTAGTTATCATGATTAAACTGAGGGAATTCTAATCCTGAAGATTTTACCCTCTGATGTCTAATTCAAAGCATCACATCTTCGCACTCATTTCGATAGAAATATTAGACTAATGATGTGTTCACCTTAGCTATATGAGCGAAGGGTCATTTACCATACCATTTCATTGGATGGAACGTAAAAATCGGAAACTGCAGCAGCCAAATACAGTATGACTCGTTTCCCTAAGGGGGCGAGGGCCTGAGAGGCAGCTCTCAGCAGCCAGAGATATTCGGATAACGTTGTAAAACTCAACTGAAATAATTTTCCTTGTTTGAGGGCACTTTTGTATTTTATCAGAGCTTGAGCAACATCCTCTGAATATGTTTCAGACACCGTCAATTGTGGTTTCCCATCTCTCTCGGTTAGGTCTAACATATCCAGGAATTTCTGGCCTGTGAAGTGTCGGGAGAAGGGCTCCAACGATTTAATCCTGAAAGATGAATATCAAAATGTAATTCGCGTGGAAAAAATTAATTGCATATTCATTGAGACATGATTTTGCTGCATGGTCAAATAATTTTGCAAGACTGAATCAAAAGAAATAGTTTCGACAGAAATAATTTGAATAAAAGAATGATTACATCAAATGATTTTCATGACAAATGGCAAATCATTACAGAGGAAGCGAATCAAGTCTGCTGTTTTCTTTACCGCATTTATAAGCATTAGTTTTTAATTGTTCTGGAAATTTTATTCATTTTTCAGCGATTTTTATTCAGAATTCTGGGAATTCTTCGGGACTTTTTGCTAGAATTCGATTCAAAAACAAGTGGATAATTGCATTTTGTTACACATGGGTATAATTATGGACGAATGGATTCTCTTTCATTCTTAATTCTTATTTCACTATTTTCTTCTTCTATTTTTTCATGTCATGGTACTATCATCAATTGTCGTTGTCATCAAATGTCGTCAACATTTTGTCGAGACCAAGAATCAATATTAATAAGTATTCCACATAATAGACTGATACCTGAGTTTAAAATGAATTGAGACTTTGATATAAAAAGTGACGGTATTGTGTAACTTCATAAGCAATGATGTTGATCTCCGCACTTTTCAACTTAATTAAGAAGGTATTGATTATGGGCTTTTCAAGCCCTGATTTAATTGAGATTATGGATATTTTTCAATAATCATGAAAAAACCGACTTCAATTGCATAAACAATGTGCTGTAACTCAACAACGAATTGTGCGACTCCCATCATATTCTGATAGAATCAAGAAGGGATTGTTATCAATTTTTTTGAGTAATGACTAATTCGATTTTAATGACAATTATTCTAGTGAATTGTGAAAAATCAATTTTAGGAAAAATATAATTTTTTTCGAATATGTATGAAAGATTGAATTTTAATTCTTGTTCTGAGACTCATTCGATAAAAATTCTAAGTCATAAATTTTCTATGCTTCCTCCACAGTACTTTTTCAATCTTTTATCGCAGATTCTTTCCATTTAATAACACTGAGATTTAAGACATAAGTGAAAATAATTTTGAAAAGTTTATGTGGAAGAATTTCTACAGAATGTTCGTTATATGAATATAGAAATATAAGACGATAAGATAGTTTCAATGGAAACTATCTTATCGTTTCATTTCCTTCCGAAAAAAAGCGCAGAAAAGCTGCGAAATTTTTCAATAAAAATTGGCGAAAGACGCGTCGAATTTTTAATAGAATTCCATTCAAATTTTTTAATGAATGCGCTAACTTTCCCTACGAAATTTCCCCATACATAGCAGGATTAAAATGAGAAAGAATGTAAATGTATGAGAAAGCAGGCATGTCAATGAATGAAGGAGGAGAAATGGACAATAACAATTCTAAAGGCATAGTATTGAAAAAAATGGACGTAAAATTCTTTCGAAACTCTCTGTCAAGTCAAATGGACAATTATGAAATTTATGTGAAAACAAAATATTCAAGAATTAAATCACAATATTTGTAAATGTCATAAATATAATACTACACCAAAACTAGACTTCGAAAAAATGAAAATTGTGAACAATCAATTGCCCAATAAACATTTGTTATAATTTGCCATCAATTCCTGGACGTGAAGGTAAAACTCATTAATCAATTCACCTGTACATAAAAATGACAGCATATCCGTGCTCCAGAAAATACTCTGTGGAGACAGATCCCCTGGTGCCAGCGGAAAAATTGTCAACAAATCTCACAGTGTTGTGCTCCAGAGGAACGGTCGTTCCTCCACTCTGAAATCAATCATTTTCCTCATGCATTTTCTTTTTGATCATGAAAATATATGAGTTTTACGTACCGTTACTAAAGCGATTCTCGTGTGCCCATCGGAATAACGTTCCACGAAATCATTCAGCAATTTCTTGCTGCTCTCCAGATCACTCGGTTTCGGTTGATTTGCGTAGAATTCTTCCCAATTTGGCTCCATTACTCTAATTATATTCCAAGGACAATTTTTTCCTTCAAAATTGAAACAAAAATTATGACGAAGAACAATCACTGAGGTTTCTAATCAATTTTGAATTTTCATTGTTACATAACCTCACCTGTTTCTCGTCGAGTTCGTCGAGTTACAGACTTTTGTTATAATCTAATCGTTGTTCTAATAAAGTTCAACAATAATCGGAGGGGGGGTTTCGTTTGCTTTTTGCACGCTTGCTCTTACGTATGTACAGTCGTCAAATTAAGTTCTGGGAGTAACTAGACGTTGGTTGGCAATGTTCGATTGCACGGAATATAGGACCGAAACGAACGAGCGGTTCGTACCTCGATGGTTTTAGTTCGTGCTCCAGTGATTGGGTAGAGTGGGTGAATTTGGACGAATTTTCAATGCCGGCAACGGCAACTCAAACCTCCATAATAACAAAAACAAAGTAAATATCCGGAGCACAGTGGGTTTAGGACAAAAATGGCATAATTTAGAAAAATATATGTATTTAATAGAAAAACTTAGCGATTCCGTTAGACAATTCTATTGGTTTTCTGTAGAAATTCCATTAGTTTTTGGCCGTTTCTTTTAAAATGTTCAATTGAAAATATCCTATACAAAGTCAATATGATTCGATTTTTCTATACAACTTATTCTATTGAAATATTTTCTATTGAAATTTCTTCGGCTCAAATTTTCTAAGTTTTTTTGTTTGATTTTCTTGAAAGGAAGAAAAGAAACATTGAATGAAGAAAACTTCAATTAAGAAAATTCGAGAAAATTCAATAGAAAATATTTGAATAGAATAAGTTGTGTAGAAAAATCGAATTCTATTGAATTTTTCTATCCAATATTTCTACAAACGGGTTCATAAAGGGTGGGTGGGATTGGCAATTTTCCTGGCTTCATTATGAATTCTGATTTGAGGTTCTCACTATTGAAGTTCTTGAGAGGATCTAAATTCTATGGACATTTTGGGGAATCGAATTAAACTTCTTGACATTTTTTTTGAAATTCTGGGGGCAAGGGGTGGGGGTTGATCATGTGAGGGAATCCGTACGGGAGTTCCTGATCCAGAAAGAAGCTGGTGATGTGTCAGAGCATTCTTTATCGAGATAATCAGCGAAACCGAATCTTGGACAGAAATGTGATTTTGTGGGGTTTTTCGTGGAATTCTGTGGCAAAACGGGTTCATAAAGGGTGGGTGGGGTTGGAGATTTTCCTAGCTTCATTATGAATTCTGATTTGAGGTTTTGACTATTGCAGTTCTCAAGATAATCGAAATTCTACGGCCGTTTTGGGGAATTGCATTAAACATTTGAAATTTCCAGAAAATTTTATTCAATTTTTTTCTGACCCACTTAGACCAGATCATTCATTTTGGTAGTTCATTCAATTCATCCCTGAATTTTGTGAAAATGCTTAGTCTGTCAGATGTTTCGCCCGATATCTGCAACAAAAATTTGCAAAGATCAATATCTTTCTCTGCAAATGGAAGAAACTTGCAGAATTCATTTAATTACAGATGAAAGCCTTTGTCAGTTACTTTACACTCTAACAAAAACAAACAAACTGTTCAATAGCCAAAGTGGTTTGGGAAATACTATAAAAAGAAAATAGAAAGTGTTTCTGATAGAATCTGTCTAAATTAACAGTTTCAAATATTATTATTCTTTTATTCTCATATTCAATCAATAAAAAAAAATTGAGGAAAGTTTTCTAAAGAAAATTTTGCCAGCAGATTTTTTTTCTACTGAAATGATTTTAGGAATTGATGTGAAAAGACCTCTTATGTACTTGATAAAATATTCATAAGAAATCTTTCTCTTTTCACTTTCCCCTTTAAAATCATTCGTTACTAAAATAATTGAAGACTTGCCAAGACGAATACCTTGATTTCTCTTAGCTATAAGCACCATGAAGGTGAATATCATAAATATATTCAGGTGAATTATTCAATTCTTTCTCGCATCCAATGGCTTCTGATTATTTAGTTTGTTTGTTGATTCAATTCACTATAGAGCATCTGATCGAAATTGTCAGTTTCTTCTCGATGTTTCGCTCCCATATGTGCAATGTAAATTGACAAGAATGGATATTTTAAGAATTCTGCTAAAAAAAAACTTTATCAGTTACTTTACATTCAAATGAAATAAACAAACCCTTTAACAAAAAAAAATCGTTCAGAAAATTTCATGAATAGCAAATAGAAGTTATTTCTGATAGTCTGACTGAATCAAAAGTTTCAAATATTATTATCCTTTTATTTTCATATTGCATCAATAACAAAATTGAGAAAAGTTTTCATTCAACAATGATATTGTCAATAGATTATGGAATGCGTAATTTTCGGAGTTTATGTTAAGAGAC
>NW_021681410.1:26953-28347 GCF_001412515.2 Diachasma alloeum
ATTTCCAGCGGGATCATGTCAGGCGTTGGGAGAAAGTTGCGACCTGCAGACAAGCGAAACTGCTTATGAGAGGGCAACTAAGAGTTAGGACCAGAAAGCTTCTGGAGTTGCACAGAGGGGATCTGAGGGTAGCAGTAGGGCTCCTTACGGGTCATACAGCTCTCAGAGCTCATCTGTTCAAGATGAAACTTGCAGAACAAGAAGACTGCAGACTGTGCGGAGGCGATAAGGAGGGCGTCATCCACATTTTATGTGAATGCCCCCTATTAGCACTCCGTCGCTATAAAATCTGGGGCCAGGCTTTCCTGAAACTAGAGGACTTACAACAAGCGGCTGTCACCAGCCTTATTAGCCTCGTAAGAAACACAGGGCTGGGGCTATGTGACTGACCGAAACTAAGGCGGAAGTTACAAAAGATCGTATGATTTAGGTGACTCTGGGCGCTTTAAGTGACCAGCCGCACTTTTTCTATTCTATTCTATACCGAGACGAAGACAATACAAAATACTTCAACACTTGCCAACTCATCAGCACCGTCAGTGATAATTAAATACATATACTTTTCTAAATTATGCAATTTTTTTCCTAAACCCACTGTGCTCCGGATATTTACTTTGTTTTTGTTATTGTGAAACTTTGAGTTGTCGTTGCCGGCATTCAAAATCCGTCCAAATTCCCCCACTCTACACAATCACTGGAGCACGAACTAAAACCATCGAGGTACGAACCGCTCGTTCGTTTCGGTCCTATACTCCGTGCAATCCAACATTGCCAACCAACGTGTAGTTACTCCCAGAACTTAATTTGACGACTGTACAATCGGTGTGATGTCTTGACGTTGAAATTTATAGATGGCGCTATTAATCGGCCATAATAGTCCGCGAGATTCAAATTATTGTTGGAAAATAATTTAAATAGTTCAGGAAATTAAAAATATACCAGAAATAGAAGAATAAAGAAAGTCTGGAATACAATGGACAAAGAGAACGAAAAACAGCATCGCAAGCGTGAGAAAAACCGTTACGGAAATAGTAAATGTCAAATACTTGAGTTTTGCTCTTATAATTTACAACCCTCCAAATTCTCGTTGAGTAAACACTTTCCTCGAAAATCCAAATTTAGAGAAGAAAATAAATTTAACGGTTACGGTCCCATGTCGTAAAATCTCAGTTCTGGTTATTTCGAAAGGTTCTCTGTTTCACGTGACTAACACGTGTGGGCTCTCCATTGTTCATTGTTTCGCTAGGCTGAGGGCCTGAGACCCTTCGCGACGAAGTTTCACGACGTCACACGCTCCCCTTCTTCCCCTTTTTTTTCATTTCCCCGCTTTTCCTTGAGTTTCACTTTTCCCTCTCCCCTGGGCCAGGATTGCGCGCGCAACTTTTGGTCCGGTG
>NW_021681410.1:36307-39094 GCF_001412515.2 Diachasma alloeum
TCGAGTTTGCAAAACCCCAAAAGTTCGCAAAAAAGATCATTAAGACGTTACTTTTGAGGGTTTCAGCCTTCAACAAATTCCCTCAACTTTTCAATTAATTAATTAATGTTCATTATCTTTTCTGAAATTTTTTGAAATTTTGCAGACTCAAGGAGAGATTTCTGGAGATGTTCCTTGAGTTTCACAATTTTCCATTATTTTCATGAGTTTCAGACTTCAGAAGTGTTTTCACTCAAACAATTAATTAATGAAGAGTCTTACTTATCTTCTGTGCGTCTTCTAGGGGTGTTACACATTTGAGAAGGGTTTCCAAGAATTCGTATCTTTTATTCTGGTCGTGGAATTGTTTTACTTACATGAATGATAATTGGGAGTTGCAATTGGGCCTTCATGGAAACCCGCTCCATCTCTGGGCATCAGCTCATTATCAAAATTCTTCAACTGTAATGCCACGTCATAGACAGCCCCAGCCATTGATCGGGCGAGGCTGAATGAGTATCTAATCTCAAGCTGGCCCTGAAGCACATCCGGGAAGGGTTTCTTGTTCCTGTAGGTTGCACTTTTGAGGAGCTTCCTTGTAAGAGAGTGGATTTCGTCTGTGATGCAAGTGTTGTGAACTGGAACAAAAATCGATCAGAGAAGGGAATATTTCCAACCCATATGAGTGGTAATTGAGTTTTCTTTTAGGATAAGAAAAATTCGTATTTCAGTTGCATTTAAATAGTGAAATCAATAGTTGATGAAATTTTCTTTTGTGGATTCTCTATTGAAATGAAATAACGAATACCTTGTTGATTAGCTTCAGGTAATTAAACAAATGATTACTTTTAATCCACTGTAATATTTTACTTGGAATGTTCATTTTACGTACGATTTCAATGTGCTCTCCAAAAAAATATTTCCCGTTGATCTTCATGAAATGATCAAGGTTGGTAATATTAAACTACACTTTTCATTTATGATTTGCTTAATTGAAGGAAGAGTTTCGGAATGAATATGAAATTGATCGATTTCACTTTGTTGATCTTAACGTTACCAATTATATATTGTCCTATCACATTGTAAAATCCGTAGAGATCAATAAGTGAAGGCTTATTTCATCTCAGAGATGTGCGAGATATCGAAGAAGCAGAATATGAACTTCATAATTAGTGAATTACAAATGAAAAAGTAAAGGTATGATGGAAAAATGTTTTCTCCCAAATGAAACTTTTTAATCACATGAGCCAAAAGAAAAATTTATCGCTGAGCGATGAACAATATTCATACCTGAAGGGCCAAAAATTGGGTTTTAGTCGAATAAAGTGAGGTTGAAATTTTTAGTTTACCGATGTTTATTATTGTGAATTACCTTCTGCTTGACCATTAGCTCCATTGGCACCGGGCACGTCTCCAAGATTAGCCATCTCACGAGAGTAAATTCCAGCTGATCGATGATGAAAATAATTAATACGTTGGGAAGATGCCGGCGAAAGAATAAAAATTCAGTGACCTGCAGAAGCTTTATGCCGGAGGCAGAAGCGATGTGCCGACGTGCCGGTAAGCGTAGTAGAGTCGTCGCTAGAAGAGAAAGGTTTCGGTTTTCGGCCGAAGTATTCCGAACCCGCGCTCGAATGGGAATGTGGGAACGGAGGGGGGCAAATCCGAAGACCCCTCTCTTGTGGTGAGAACTTTAGGTTGGAGAGATGAGGAAAACGTTAGAGCATAACGTGCCATCTCTGTCGCACTCACTGTAAGGATATGGCCCAGTGGCGTCATGCTGTCTGCCGACCAATCTGAAGACACTCGGGGGATGATGATTGGTGGAGGAGTCGGTACGCAAATTTCCTCGCAAAAAATCAAAATCACGAGAACGTCAACGGCCGTCAACGGTACGTTTTGAGTTGACGATTCCTGAAAAGTTGGAAAAAGGAATGACGAATATGCTATTGTTTCTGAATTCAATGAAAAAATAATTTCGTGATGCTCGATAATTGGTGCAAGAATGATTAATTTCTCTGTTTTTCCTCTTAGACTGAGGGGTAAAGGTGTAAAAACTTGTGGCTTCTCCCGTAAATGTATCCGATCCTAGTTTTCATCACTCGGCGAGTATTTCCAAAATGTTATTTTTCATAAGCACCGCTCACCTCCAGGTTCCTTTTTTTTATATTAAGGAAAAAAAATTTTAGTGCTACGTAATTGTTACGTGACTTGGTGTATGGAATTGCTGGTGAGATAAATTCATCAAGTTACTGTTTGTTCTACTGCTTTACTGGCTTTTGTAAATTATTATCCTCTCCATAACGTATTATTTCAGATTCGTGGATTTCAAATTCCTGGAAATTTCAACGACTCTACTCTCTTTTTTTTGCCTCCCCTTCTTCCTCCTACTTTCCCACCCACTGTCTTGTTTTTTGGATTGGTGTCAGTGATATCTTGCCTCTACCCCCACTTTGCCTTGCTTCCAGTGTTTACGCACTCCCCACCACCGTATGTTACCAGCGGCAAGGGCGCTCTTGACTCCGACGTCCGCATCGTACCCGGTGAATCTCACTTCGATTGCCATTGTGGTCGGTAGTTAACGGAAATTGTTCGTGTTTTTTGCTGTTCTACTCCCAATCGTTTCCACTGCGAAAATATGGGTTAGTTTTGTATATCACTATTCATTTAAGATTGATTGTTGGGGCATTTTTAGCATTAAATAGTTTCAGTGAAGTGAACAAATTAAAAATTATAATTATTTATTGCTGCATTCATCCCAATTTATAATGGTTTTTCCAGCTGAGCAGAAGGGCAATGATAGTATCC
>NW_021681410.1:46718-47522 GCF_001412515.2 Diachasma alloeum
CCATGGGAGTTTTCGGAGGATGCAAAAAGTTATGGATGCAGGTTGATTGGAGCAAGGGAGTTGTTGATTGGAGTGAGGGAACGGCATTGGACGGAGAGCTGTCAAGCCAATTTCATTGAATGGTCCCATCATTGACAATATTACAGAATCCTTGGGAAATAGTAAAATTCATGAAAATCGATTTTTTTCGAGCGGCGTGGGAACTACAAACAAAGATTTCATTAACATTTCACTACCTCTCTTGAATCCTGGAATATTTATTTGAAACTCATATTTTTGGCTCAAGAGAACCGGTTCCACCGCTTCAAAATTAATTGATTTTCGTCTAAAGTTCTTGATAGAATGGAATGCAAAAGCTATTATCATAGCATTAGAATGATTCTCAGTTACGCTGATGAAATATGGAAAACATTTCTTGTTTAATTGTTGTTGTTGCCGGTGAGCGAGCGCCAATCGACTGTCATTCGTTTCATGTCATCAGTATCGGTTCCGCAGTGATTGATCCGTTCATCTGGTCGTCATGGGAAAATTGGGTTCGCCTGATTTATCATTGGATGCCAGGGGTCAGATTGTGGGGATGTGGAGAAAAGGAGCCTTGAAGAGTCACATCGCCAGAGATCTTAACATTAGTGTGAGTCCCATTGCTCAGCGTTCCTAGTCCTCATCTCCATCCACATTGTCCAGTCCACAGTTTTCATTTTTCCTGTCCTTCCCTTTTTTTGTAGCCGGCCACGGTGGTGAAAATACATCACCCCATTTGAAGAGGAAGGAAATGTGGGAACGAGACCACGTTCTGGTTGCCCT
>NW_021681411.1:0-203 GCF_001412515.2 Diachasma alloeum
AGAGAGACAGAGAGAGAGAGAGACAGACAGAGAGAGAGAGACAGAGAGATAAACACAGCGAGAGACAGAGAGAGACAGAGAGAGACAGAGAGGGATAGAGAGAGAACGAGAGTGGGAGAGTGAGAGAGGGAGAGAGAGGGAGAGAGAGAGAGAGAGAGAGAGGGGCAGAGAGAGACAGAGAGGGATAGAGAGAGAGAGAGACA
>NW_021681411.1:3412-20148 GCF_001412515.2 Diachasma alloeum
GAGAGAGAGAGAGAGAGAGAGAGAGAGAGAGAGAGAGAGAGAGAGCAATATCGTTGCGCTCTTTTGTCTCGTAGAATGGTGCGGCGGGCACACACACATATGCTGCATATCACATGGATGTGCGCCCGCTTAAAAATCACTCTCCATTGGCCCACCCTTAATTGCCAATAACTTTTTAGGGGTGAGTCTGATCAAAAAGTTCAAGAGGACTTTTCTGCTCAGAATCACCCCCTAATCCTAGGGTGTTCAGATGTACATGTACTTCTGAAACACTCTGTATTCACAAAAATTCATCGTCATATACTGTATAAATAATATTCTTCCATACATAATTTGATAAACAACATTACCTTCAGCAGTACTTCAATGAATTCCAATGGTTTTTTGAGATAAGCGTTAGATTTTGTGGAGGAAAAATCGATGGGCTGCAATTCTCTCCCACTCAATGAATTCTTAATTGATTGTGTGCTATCTAAATTCATGAAATGCAGTAATGCATTGTCAAGGAGAGGTTTCACGGAAAATTCATACATTTATAGTTTACTGGTTGATGTGATCGTTAACCGGTCTCTCTTGAGCAATTGTACTTCGTGTCAAGCGTATAGACGAGAAATGTTCATCTTACTCATGGAATGAGGGGATCTAAGCTTTATGAAACCTAGTGAATGACAAAGCATGTGTTACCAATAAATTATTCATTCCTTTTATTATTGATATACCTTAGGAGTATACTAGTTGCAGGAACCGGCGATAAAATCGCCTCGTGTAATTGTACTTTACAGAACGCTCTCAGATAGAATGTAATGATTCTCAATTCGACTGTAGATAACATCGATATATACAAAATTTCGAGTAACCCGATGTCGAGTCGAGTTCGGCTTGAGTAGTCGATCGACTCTATAAATTTTTAAACGCGGTTTACTCGACCTTTTCGGATCAGCCGAATAGTCTCCGGGTGTTCGGTTGTTTCAAGTTCTCGATAAATATTCCTAGTTTTGATGGACAAGTGACAAGAATACTGACCAATATTTTTTTTTGGCCTCGTAATTGCTCGAATATAATTGTGATGACTCATATTGGTTCCTCCGTGAAACAATTAAAAAATTGGTTGATAATGAGTAATTGATTGTTTGCGTGTCTCAAACTGATGTCGACAACTCGAAAACTCGTTAGCCTGCGGGTTTTTCATCTCTATCGAGTTCCCACTGAGTGCGAGAACTCGATCCGAACTCGTTCAGAAAACCCAACTCGACCCTAACCCGCAGTTTCGGGTACTTGCAGACCCACAGTGTAATGCATCGACAAGAAAAGTTTTCATGAAAAATTGATATACATTTAGAGCTTACTGGTTGATGTGATCGTCAACTAGACTCTCTTGAGCGATTGTACTTCGTGTCAAGCGTATAGACGTGAAATTATTATTTATTTCTCCTATGGAATGGAGAGAGGAAGATCTATGGCAAAAGAAATACCAATAATAAAAGCACTGTTAGAAAAAAAACTAAATTTCATGGACAGTTGACTACTAATTTTCAGGACAGTGACACTGAATTGGATTCCGGGGCGAAAGAGTGATGAATTTTCCTGTTTCACTGAAAATTAAGTGAAATTCCTCAATTTTAAGCAGCATGAAGACGAGAATTCCTCGATACATTCAAATTTCCAATGGAGTCTGAAAACTCAGTTCCGAATTACACTGAATTTCCAGAGAAATCTTAAACTTCATGGTTTTTATCCCCTCGAATCGTATTCAGTGTCACTGTTTTGAAAATTCACAAATATATTCAACGCAATTTTTTAGATCCGTAATTATTTTCAGAGAAATATGGAACTGAAATTTCCACTTTTCTTTGAGTTTTCAACGCAATCCTGAATTTTCAATGACGAAATTCCTTGAAATTTCTGTGGAAATTAAATATGATGAAATTTTCACGAAAGTGTACCTGAAATTTCAAACAAAAATTTTTAACAGTGATATAACTCATAAGCATTTGCCTAATTTTCTTCGATTGTTTCATCCACAGAGAGAATCTAATGAAAATATTTTCTACGATGGAGACATTGATTTTATTGTATTTCCTGGTCAAACAATGCCAGAATGATTTTCGTTGGTCTCGTCTGTCTCGTTTCGGTCTCTTCTCTAATACTTTCGAGTGGTCTCGTCTCGGTTTCGTGCGCCGTCTTATTGGTAACACAAGGCTATTCCTTCCACCGATGTCTTTCTCACACCATTGAGAAAAAGGGTGTTATTGTCATCTGATTCGAGTTCAACGAAACGTAAAACAACTGACAAATGAAACCTATAACGAAATATGGATAATCTCGACATGAATATTAATCTCCCATATCCAAATTTAATGAAAAATATTGAAGAAGGAGTTCCGAAAAAGTGAGTTGATGTTGGATTACATATATAAATATAGGTTTTCACATCCTCACTCACCCATGCGTGTGCAAGAGTCCTTGATTTAACCTCCCTAGCTTAGAAATATTCTTTCACAACACGCTAAATACTGAAAATCAAAAAAACATTTAAAAAAATGTTTTCCTCCTATAATTGGATACCACATCATTATGCAAATAAATCATGATAAACTACCCAAGCTATTTTCTGACCGGAATGCTACTCTCCGATGGAAATGTACAAAAAATCAAATAATAAAAAAAAAATCGAATAGTGTGGCAGACCTATTAATGAGTGAGGTGGGATTGCGCAGAATTAATGGTCGGATATTTCTCCCTTTGATCATTTTCAACGGACATCATGACACATCTCGGAAATATTATAAAGTGAAAATCTACGATGAGAAGAAGATCGTGGAATTACTATACGACAATCCATTCCATAAAGTGAGTTGGCCTGATATCAAATCAATCTATCAGTAGTTGCGCGATATTGCTACCGATTTTCATCCATAGAGTGAAGCTAACTCAATCAAATACCCCGGCATAAGATAGAGAGAGATAGCCATCTCTTACTTAGTAAGTACTAATTGACCCATTATTGGTTTGGAGACTGGACCATAAACCTAGATTTCTGCACATAACATTCAAAATTTTATGTCGCGCCGTGCAATAAGTCGAGTTTATCGCACGCTGAGCTTCGCGCAGCCTGCTCAAAACTCGACTTCTTCACGACTTGACATTAGTACATTAGAGTACAAGGGCACAAATTTCGTTTTCAACGAATGTGTAGTTTACAGGCCGAGCCGAAGGCGAGGTCTGTACACACATTCGTTGGAAACGAAATTTATTACCGAGTGCTCTATAATATTTTATGTCAAGTCGTGCAGAAGTCGAGTTTTGATCAAGCTGCACGAAGCGCAGCGTGCGATAAACTCCACTTATTGCACGGCGCGACATAAAAAATATTATAGAGCACTCGGTAATAAATTACGTTTCCAACGAATGTAAGTATAGACCTCGCCTTCGGCTCGGCCTGTAAACTTCGTTGAAAACGAAATTAATCCCCTCGTACTCTAATGTACTATTATGATGAAAATCTCACATTGCGCGACAATTGATGGGTTATAACTGAAAAAAATTAAATTTGACTAATGATAATGGAATAATATTTTTCAACAGCTTATATACATAAAAAATGCGATCCTGAAAAGATAGAATACCTTCACCGTCTGGTTTGGTGTCTATGATGACGACGAATTCGACGAATTTGAATGGAGTGTATACAATGGATCACAAATAAGTTTACATGGACGTATTGAATTTGATGAGAAAGTCACAATACAGTCTGAATAAGTATATTTTAAGAGAAAATTATCCTATAAGATAACAGAGTAAGACATTATAGTCTCATGTAATTTTTCCTCAACTGTAATATCATGTAATTTTAATGATCAATTTCCGTATTAAAAATCATAATAATGAAATACGAAAAAGAGATCATTAGTTGAATTCTTTGAAACAGTAATTTTTATGCCTCTAGGGAGGAAACACCCCGATTCTAACCTCGCTTCGCGCGGTTAAATCGCGGTTTTCCACCCTGAGGCATAAAATATCATGTGCCACACGGTAGTAAAGTATTTTCTGACGAATGTGACTAATAACGTCACATTCGTCAGAAAATACTTTACTCCCTAGAGACACAATATACTATTCTCTAATACGATAACATTATTTGGTTATATTTGAAAAGTGAGCGGTTCTTCTATTTCAATTTTTGTTAGAAAATTACTCTTGAAATTGAGAAAAGTGATCGTAATTTTTAACATTCTCTTTTCTGCGTGAAAATTCATGAATATTCAATGAAACTGTAATTTTCACGTCCTCATGAAGATAAAAATTACTGAATATCTAAAAAAATCAGGGAACATTCTTGTTGATTTTTCAAACCACTGGAAATTCCATGGAAAGTAGCGTTCATTTTCGGAAATGGGTTTAGAAATTCAACATGTCACTGAAATTGCATTGGAAATTAGTCTTTAATTTTGGCAATGAGTTTAGAAATTGAAAATATTACTCAAATTTCAATGATGATCTAACATGAAAATTCCACTTTCACCCTCCACCTCCATTTACATTGCCTGGCCATCGCTGCTATCGTAACTACACGTGAAAGTGATGCATATTTTGGCGCGCGAAGCGTGTATAAAAGTGCCCTTTTTCACTTTTATCAATTTTTTTTCAGAGGCGGACCTCTCCTTCATTCTCAATCTAGACCTAACCTGTGTCTTGCTACGTCGAAGAGTGTGTAGCTATAATGTAGCTGAACAGTCCTCATGAGCCATTTCTTCTCCTCACAGCTATTCTCCCACTAGCTTGAACATCAACAAATCATGGGTCTCCAACCCACCTTATTCATTACTTCGACACTTTCTCGACCTGCTCCACTCAGTCAATTTGAATGGTTTTACTTCCCTCAAATCTCTGTTTAGAACACCTCTTAGAGTACTCTAGCTCGATATTCTGAGGTTCACCCAATAGTGAAAGAAGTCGAAAGGTAAACTTTGAGAATTAGGATCCATGCTCAACTTTTTTTTGTGGCCAGTCTATGTTGATAGTAATTATTACCAATGAGATATCAATGATTCTATGCGAGCTATTCCACAAAATATCATACCTTTTGAATGAATGAGATACGCTCGAAATTTCTTTTTGACTCAACAGCACAAGAGAAAGAATTTAAAAATTCCTTCGATTTAATTAAGAATGGTGATTTATTTGAATTAATTGATGATGAAAAGTTAGTGATGATGGAGTATTCGATTCCCTATAATTGAATTGCATAATGATACGTTGAGGGATGATTATCCAATGCCCTGGTCATGCAAGATGTTGAAGGCGGAAGTGAAACAATATATGTTATCAGCTTACTTCATTATCCAAAATCATTTAATTTGTTTTCATCGTCTCAAATTTATGGGTATAGATTCGATGATCATTAATCACCTATAACTAGGAGGGCAAGGAACAGCAAATGCAGATCAACTTGTGAAAACAAAATCTACACATATATATATATATATATATATATATATATATATATATATATATATATATATATATCAGTGATTATTGTGCATGTACAAATTGTGAAATGGATATTTATTTGTTCCACAATTTGTACACTTGATTTATGATCATAAATGACGAGAAATAAAAATAAGTCAATGTAGAAATAGGTACCCTGACAAAGCAGCATACATGGAGTTCCATGTATACTTCATATGTTTACATGTATGTTAATTTGAGGTAAAAAAAGTCTAAAATTACTGAAATAGGTTTCCAAAAATAATTAAAAAAATAAAGATGAGTAATTTATTGCAATTCAACCCCTTTAGTTGGTTAATCGCAATAAATACGAAAAAATTATTGATAGCGTGAGAAGGCTCGATGGGGGAATGCCGTGGAATGGCGGCAGTGTCGACTTCTTGACTGGTTCGGTCAAGTCGGCAGCGTTTGGCGGGAGAATGTTGCTGAATTCAGGGACTGGTAACGCGTTACCGTTCCGGTATCGTTACTGGGGTCGGAAACGGAACGAAATAATAACGTTATAGCCGGGAACGAAATTCGAGTAACGTTACTGCCGGGAACGAAATAGGTAACAAAATTCGAGTAACATTATTGCCGGGAACGAAATCGGTAACGAAATTCGAGTAACGTTATCGCCGGTACCGAAATAGGTAACGAAATTCAAATAACGTTATCGCCGGTAACCAAATAGGTAACGAAATTCAAATAACGTTATTGCTAGTAACGAAATAGGTAACAAAATTCAGATAACGTTATTGCCCAGAACGAAACTGGGAACCGAATTTCTGGCTGCATAACCGATGTGCTATCAGTGAGATTATTAAATGTTTCAGCTGAGAATGATTTCATATGGTGGATTCTCTGTCCACCCAGCCACCCGTTTCCATCATAGTCTCTAAAAATTCTGAAAAAATTTCAGGATGTTTTTATACCAAAAAAACTTTTTTGTGTATTTTTTTAGATTTTTTGGGAAATTAGGTAGATGGATATATTCAATTTTTAAAAATGAATTGTTTTCTACTGCATTTAATACTCAGAAAATTATTTTTATAATATTTTCATATATGAAATTTGTACTTTTTCCTCAGCTTTCCAATAAAAATATTTTCAGATTTTTTTGACCTATTTATGTGCCATTTTAGCTCAAAAAATATGAAAAATCTCTCTAAAATGCCGTTTATAGGTCTTCGGGGAATTTTGATTGTCATAAAAAAAATAGAGAATACTCCTTGTAGGTATAAAATGCGTAAAAAAATGGACGAAAGTGGGTATTCAATTCCTACACCCTTAAAAAAATTGAAACTTCATCAATAAATTCATTTAATTCGTAAAATAAACTTGAGCGTTCACTACATTAATATTTTGTTATATTTTGGGATAAAACAATATAATTCAGCAACTATTGACTGCGAAGACTTCAGTCAACGTCCAACAGGGATGCTTTGTTGTTGGAACAAAATGAAATAATCCTTGTCTATGAAGTTTACAACGAAAAATTATGAAAAAAATTAGGGAAACAAAATCTATCCATCGTCAAAATTTTAGAGAATTTCGTTGAATCAGTTAATATTGACTGATTCTTCGAATTTCTCTGAAATTTCGAGTAAACTAATTATGGAGATTGATCAAGTCTCTCATGCCCATGTAATTGGTCAATTGAGTTAAATTTTTTTTTCAAATTTACGATGGAAAAATATAAAAACAAATATGTATTGTTTTTCTAATTTTTTCCATATTTTTCATTGTAAACTTCATAGACGTGGATTATTCAATTCTTTTTCAACAACACAACATCCCTGTTAAACGTTTGGTGAAGACTCTCCACTCAATAGTTACTTAGTTATATTGTTTTTTTCCTAAACATAACAAAATAGTAATGTAGTTAACGCTCGAAGTTATTTCATGAATAAAACTAATTTATTAAGCAAGTTTCAGATTTTTTCAAATTTTCCAAGTATTTTTCGTTGTATTTCCATTTATTTCTCCCAATAAAACGCAAGCAAAAAAACGTAGAAAATTAACGCCCAAGAAGTTCTGTAGAAAAAAAATTCTGTTGACTTGCTATTGCATATCTTCTATAAAAATGGTGCAAAAAACACGTAGAAATTCGATAGCATTTCTTAGCGAAAGCGCTAGGTTTTTCTATTGAATTTTTTTTTCATACGGAATTCGATGTATACACAAATTTTATCAATTCGATAGAATATTATCAAACCATTATTTATAAGGGAAGAAAGAAAATGATGAACAAAATGACCATTGGAGAGCATATTGCTAATTTATTAGCGAAAATAAATATACTATATGAAGTCAGAAGCAATTCCCCACTCTCTTTTTAATTGCAGTTCGTACAACAAATTAATTTGTCTAATTTCCGAGTTTTTGAAGAAAATCAGTGTTTTCAGACGACTTCCTTTTGCAGAAAATATAAAAAATCGAAGTGGGGGTCCGGCCCTTACTTCCCAAAAACAATTTTTCTCTAGACTTTTTCCCTAATTTTTCATTGTTTACTATATATTTCTTCTAAAAATTTCAACTAATAGTAAATTTCTCTGTAAATAAAAAAAAATTACAAGGACAGAAACAAACGTAATGAAGAAAAGAGAATATGAAAAACAATGTTACGAAGGAGATTGTTTTCGGATAAAAAGAACTGACCCTCACTTTGATTCTTTTATATTTCCCGGGAAAGAAGTCAATTCGACGAAGATAAGAAAAAAATTGACTATCGAGGTGGGGAAAGGGGTACGGTCAATTGTCAATTTTTTTCACGATTTTCCGGCGTTTCCGATGATGTTAGCTAAATTAAACCATGCTCCATCGGAAGAACGGAAAACTTCCTTTTGCGTTCTTTCCACTCATTGAGAACTCGAATGAAACTTTCCATCTTTTCTGGAACACCGAATTTTGTGAAAAAGTTGAAAACTGAAAAAAAAATTTTTTTGTACGCAATGTAATTGAAAAAAAAACGGTGAAAAAATTTTCTAGGTTGTTTGAATGTTGAGAAAATCAGATGAGAAGCCTCAACAAAATTCAAATTTCGAAGGTACAAAATCGTATAAATATAGTTTGAAAAATCATCCGCACACGTTTCCGTCTCAATTTTTGGGACTTATGTTTCTCAAATTTCGTTCCCGATTTCGTTCCCGGCAATAACGTTATTTGAATTTCGTTACCTATTTCGTTACCAGCAATAACGTTATTTGAATTTTGTTACCTATTTCGGTACCGGCGATAACGTTATTCAAATTTCGTTACCTATTTCGTTCTCGACAATAACGTTACTCGAATTTTGTTACCTATTTCGTTACCGGCGGTAACGTTACTGGAATTTCGTTACCTATTTTGTTCCCGGCAATAACGTCATTAGAATTTCGTTACCGATTTCGTTCCGGTTCTTATTTCGTTCCCGGGAACGAAACACCAGAAGCGCACTTTTGTTTCGGTACTGGATTCCATTACCAGTCCCGGGCTGAATTTGAAATTTTATAATTTGAAATGTTATAACCAGGGCTCGGAACTTCGCCCGATTACGATTGTCAATAACAATTGAATGATTGTTGATAACAATGGTAATCACATGAAGTTCGGGCTCGTGGTAATAAAATAAATACTAATATTTCGGATTTTCACTATGACCCTTATCTATGACCGTCATTGTGATCATTATTCTGTACCCTCATCCTGACCCTTATTTTTGACCCTCATTATCACCCATATTTTTAACCCTCATTTCTGACCCTTATTATTGACACTCATTCTGACCCTTATTTTTTACCCTCACTCTGATCATTATTTGTGGCCATTATTATAAACCTTATTTTTGAGCCTCACACTGACAACTATTTTTAACCCCCATTCTGACTAGTATTTTTGACCCTCATTATGAACCTTATTTTTGACCCTTACCCTGACTACTATTTTTGACTGTCACCCTGACCATTATTTTTTAGCCTCATCCTGACCCTTATTTTTGACCCTCATTATGATCGTTATTTTTTACCCTCGCTCTGACCCTTATTTTTGACCCTCGTTCGGACCCTTATCTTTGACCCCCATTATGAGGCTTATTTTTGACCCTCTGACTAGTATTTTTGACCCTCACTATGACCCATATTTTTAACCCTCATTTCTGACCCTTATTTTTGACCCTCGTTCGGACCCTTATCTTTGACCCCCATTATGAGGCTTATTTTTGACCCTCTGACTAGTATTTTTGACCCTCACTATGACCCATATTTTTAACCCTCATTTCTGACCCTTATTTTTGACCCTCACAATGACTATTATTTGTGACCCTTATTATAAACCTTATTTTTGAGCCTCATTCCAGACCCTCATTCTGACTAGTATTTTTGACCCTCATTATGAAACTTATTTTTTACCCTTACCCGGACTACTATTTTTGACTCTCACCCTGACCATTATTTTTTGGCCCCATCCTGACCTTCATTCTGACCCTTATTTTTGACCCTCATTCTAATTAGTATTTTTGACCCGAATTCTGACTATTATGTTTGACCCTCATTGCGAACCTTATTATGAGCCTTATCTTTAACCCTCTCTCTGACGCTTATTTTTTACCACCATCCTGATCCTTATTTTTTACACTCACCCTGACCGTTATTGTGAACCTTATTTTTGACCCTCATTCTGCCCCTCATTTTTTACCCTTATTATGACTTTTATTTTTGACCCTCATTCTAACCAGTATTTTTGAACCTCATTCTGATCTTTATTTTTGACCCTCATTCTGAACTTTATTTCTGACCCTTATTTTTGACCCTCATTCTGACCAGTATTTTTGACCCTCATTATGAGAATAATTGTTGACCCGAATTCTGACTACTATCTTTGAACCTCATTATGACCCTTATTCTTACTCTTACTTTTGACCCTAATTCTGACCTTTTTCCTTACCTTCATTATGATCATTATTTTAATTAACACGTGCCCTTCTCCACAATTAGTGCCTAAAAAGGAATTTTTTCAAGAACGTGTTTCACAAATAAATTCGACATTTGTATTACTACAGTTTTATTTTAAAAAATCATTTCATCACACTATAAACTGAGAGTTCAATGAATGATTGACTCAGGGAAACTTCGTACAAAAGTAATTGAAGAACGAAAATACAAAATTGGTATTTCTCAATATATTATCGAATGTAGATTACGTATTATGTATTATATGGTAAGCGATACCAACAAGACATGAATAAATTCAAGCATAACTTTTTACATAAAATTACCTAGTTATCACAGACACTTCTATAAGTCCCATACTTTAATCAAGGACTGTGTTTCATTTCGTTAGTTTATTCGCCTGAGATACGCTCTGTCGGGTTTTTATCACCTCTTATATTCACCGTCTAGGGTTTTTACATATTGTTCTCCATCCTCAAAGTAAGGTTATAAAATAAACAACAAAATTCAGGAAATTTCGGAAAATTTGGAGGCTATTCAGCTATTTTTATTATTTAAAGGAAATTAACATTTTTTTAAAGAAAATTCTAGTGATTTTGAGAACTTTCACGAAATTACTAGGGAATTCAGGCTGATTTTTTTTGAATTTCATGGAAATTCAAGCAGTTCCTAGAAATTTCAATACAATCTAAAAAATTGGGGAAATTTCAAAGGAATTCAGGGGGTCTGTTCAAGTTTGAGGGAATGAATTAGATAAGATTCAAGATATTTCACGGAAATTCAAGTGATTCCGCCAGAATTCTGGACGTTCTTAGGAATTCCAAGAGAATTCGAGAACTTCTTCGAATTTCAGAGGAAATTGGAGGACTTGTTAGAAATTCCTGAGTAATTCAACGAGTTTCGAGAAGTTTCAAAGGAATGCAAGGTTTTTTTAGATATTTCTAGGGAATTTACAAAATTGGTATGAACTTAGGGGAAATTGAGAGAATTTGAAGAAAATTCTTGTGAATTCAATAACAGTCTAGAAATTTATATGAAATTAGAGAAATTTCTCGAAATTTCATGGGAATTCCACGGGTGATTAAACATTTGGATGGATTGGGGGAGATTCTAGACATTTCACGGGAAGTCCAGAAATTTTGACGCAATACGAAGGTATTCATGTATTTTATGGAAATTTTTCGGGAATTGACCGAATTGCAAGGAATTTCGAGGGAATTCAGGGAGTTTCTACATAATTCAGATGAATACTTGAACTTTCCATAAATTAAAAAAAAATGAAATAAGTCATCTGAGCTTAATTTTATTGGACAATTTTTTTGATTTTATTACGCGTAATTTTTTTTCACTGAAAATTTGGGCCAAAAAGTCGTATGAACTCTTTCGCAGGGAATATGAAATCTCCACATTTTTTATGATTCTGACTTATTTGAGCCCAATTTTTCGAGATAATTTTTTTCATTTTTTTATCGGGAATTTTTCAATTTTTTCAAAATACGGACAAAAAAGTCATGTAAACACTTTCCTTGGGAATAATAAATTTCCACGTTTCAGATATGTCTGGGCCATTTGAACCTAATTTTTCGGAACATAGTTTTTGGTCTGCTTAAAAACAATTAGGAGACTTTAAAAATTCGAGCCCAGAGATCTTATACATACTTTTCCAGTAAAATTTTCTTTTCTCAGTTTCTTCGCAAAAAAAAGTTTTCGATGGAAAACAAAAAATATTTTCAATTAATGAAAAAAATCATAGAAAGGAAAAACAGGACAGAAATAATGTTGAGATAGAATAGAGTGGAATCCCACCTTCATTTTTGGATACTTTCCGAACCAAAAAGTTAGTTCCACAACAAAAATGATAAATCTGCAATCCAGATGCGGAAAGGTGATACAACGCGGAATTTTTATCTTTTTTCGGAATTTAAGGACATTTCTGGTGATGTGAACAACTTTAAACCATGCTTATTCGAAAGAACGGGAAATTTTCGCCAATAATACATATTGAAGACTCAAAAAATGTCTTATCATATCTTCTGACACGCAGAATTTCAACAAAAAAGACGACAAAAAGTCGAAAATCAAAGAAATCGATTTTGCCGACGATAATGGGGAGAGTTTTTCAAAGCTCTTTTGATAGTAGAAAAAACCATCGGAAAAGTCTCTACAAAATTAAAATTTTCAAGGAACGAAAACGGACCAATTTTTAGCGAAATCACTCACAATACAATTTTGTATTAATCATTGATTCCAGATTAACTCAAAAAATGGTCCTGAAAATGGCGGGGGGGAGAAGGGGGGGTATATTGAGAATTCACAATAAAAAAAAATTGAGTCGGTAAGTTTTTTAAAAATATCTGCGAAACTAAGGGAGATAGTGAATTTTTACTGAAAGTTTGAGGGGGGAGGGTTGTACATGGAGAGTTCAATAAAACTTCCTACCCCCCTCCCGCACCAAATTTTCAGTAAAAATTGGCTATTTCCCTTCGTATTGGAGATATTTTTGAAAAACTTACCGACTCAATTTTTTTGTTTGCGAATTGTCAATGCACACGCCCTCTCCCACAAATTTTCAGTACAAATTCGCCATCTCCCTTAATTTTGAAGATATTTTTGAACAATCTATCGACTCAATTTTCTTGGTTGTGAATTCTCAATGCACCTCCCCCCCAAAAAATTTTCGTAAAAATTCGTGGTCTCCTTTAGTTTCGGCGATATTTTGGAAAAACTTACCAATTCAATTTTAAAAGATTGTGATTTCTCAATGCCCAATCTCCTCCCCCCCTCTCCCTCTGGGAAAGCATTTTTACGACCTTTTGGCGCAAATTTTCGAAAAATTCCAAAAATTACGCTTAAAAAAACAAAAAAATTGTCCCGTAAAATTGGGCTCAGATGACCCAGCATCATCAAAAACGTGGAGATTTCATATTTTTTGGGAAAGTGTTTATACGACCTTTTGGCCTGAATTTGCTAAATTTTTCAAATTCCTTGTAGAAAAATAAAAAATTTGATTCCGAAAAGATAGGCTCAGATGACTCAGAATCATCTGAAACGTGGAGATTTTATATCCTCTGGGAAAGTGTTTATACGACCTTTTGGCGCAACTCACCTGAATTATCCACTTTAGAGGATAATGAATCTGCACGTTTCAGATGATGCTGAATCGTCTGAGCCCAACCTTTTAGGACAATTTTTCCCATTGTTTCAAAGGTTCAGTTCAAAATTTAGAAAATGTCTTTCATTTCGAAAATGTGCTAAAGAGGTTCCCCTCTTTAGCACATTTCTCTCGAATTAGGGGATCTTAATCCCCTAATTCGATAGATTCCAGAATATTTTTGCCTTGAAACCATCATTTTCTGTTTGATTTATTTCATTTATTCATTTTCTGGAATTATTATTTTTTTCTAAATTTTAGCCGGATGCAAATTCTAAACTGCAGATCCGAGAATGTACAAAAAAAACTTGAATTTACTTTTTTTTTACGGGTCATTATTCCAATTCCAAATTACAGAAGGAAATTTGGAAATATTAAAGTAAATCATCCCGTCAATTGAGTAATTGGGAAATAACGAATGAATTATCTAGCTAATCGGAAAATTGTCGAAGTCGGATTCGAAATTACCTATGTAATTTGGAGAACTACAATATGAAATTACTTGCCCATCCCAGTAATTCGGTATTGTGAATATTTATTATTCAATAATCTGTAATCTGAGAAATCAAATTCCCGGTTAGTCAAGTATTCTCCAATGGCATTTTATTAGATTTTTTCTATCGCCGATAGTTAGTAGAGGTCATTGAAAATTCCTTCGAATATTTTGGTAATTTGCGATTAGGACTAATAAAAATTCATGTATTTCCCAATCGATTCAGAAGAATTATAAATTTCAAAGGATTAATGGGTTACTGATATGCAACTTGATATTTAATTGTAATCTCCAATTATTTTTCTTAAAATACAAAAGAAAAATGTAATTTGATATTCAGGAACGCCAAATTCCTAATTTTCCCATCCCTGCTGTTAATTAATATAATTTTATCGAGGAGTAATTAATGGAATTTTAAAAGAAAGATTTCAATGTTTGATTTTGAGTCAACGGCTGAGCCTCAATTTCACCCTTTTGGAAATTGCTGGCGATTGTTTCTACAACTAGGGTACTAAAAAAACTCAATTTTTTTCAGATTTTTTCGGCAGCTCACTTCGGAGATATGATTTTTTCTTAGTTTTTTCATTTTTCTTCAATATCTCAGGTTTTATTTATCCGATTTTGATATTCCATGCGTCAAAATGTTCAATTTTCTACCACCTATAGGAATATTATGGGTAAAGTTTTTTATCCAATCCGTAAGTGCTCATAATTGCGAAATTTCCAAAGAAAAAGTTGAAAAACTCGAATTTTCGAAATTACGTCACGTTTGATTTTCCTCATGTTTTTTTCAATGATTCTTATAATCGAAACAAGTATTTTGAGCCGTCATACAAGTTGGGTTTCGTCCCAGATATATTTAAATTTTAAATTTTTTCTGTTCGAAATTCCGCAAATTTGGTCAAAACATCCCAAAACATCTTTGATTGTAGATGGAAAAAATATGTAATATATAGGTATACATTAAAATTCACTTCATACCGTTTATAATCAAAGTGAATCAACTCCATTCTGAGATATTTTGACCAAATTCGCAGAATTTCGAAGAGAAAAAATTAAAAATAAAATAAATCCAGGACGAAACCATTCAAAAATTAATTTCTCCCCTCCCCAATTGAGATGAAGGAATGAAACCAAAGCCTACCGATGGAGAATGGTATTTTTAATAAATGACATCGGTTTCACTTCTTCATCTCAATTAGGAGCGAAGGAATGAATTTTCAAAAGCGCGGAATAACTCCGAACGGCTCTCCGGCGTCGAGTGAGCCCGGAGGGGCTCCCCCGATGGGAAAATTCATTTCTCCCCCCTAATTGCGATAAAGGAATAAAAGCAGCATCGATCGATCGAGAATTATATTTTCTAATAAATGACAGTGGTTTCATTCCTTAATCTCTATCAGGAGAGGAGGAATGAATTTTCAAAGCGCGCAGTAACTCTGGACAAGTTCTCCTCATTCAAAAATTAATTTCTCCCCTCTCTAATTGAGATGAAGGAATGAAACCAAAGCCTACCGATCGAAAATTATATTTTTAATAAGTCACATCGGTTTCATTTCTTAATCTCAATTAGGGAGGGGAGAAATTAATTTTTGAATGAGAAGAACTTGTCCGGAGTTACTGCGCGCTGTGAAAATTCATTCTTCCTCTCCTGATAGAGATTAAGGAATGAAACCGCTGTGATTTATTGAGTATATAATTCTCGATCGATAGATGCTGCTTTCATTCCTTTATCGCAATTAGGGGGGGAGAAATGAATTTTCAAATCGGGGGAGCCTCTCCGGGCTCACTCGACGCCGGAGAGCCGCTCAGAGTTATTCCGCGCTTTTGAAAATTCATTCCTTCGCTCCTAATTGAGATTAAGAAGTGAAACCGATGTCATTTATCAAAAATACCATTCTCTATCGGTAGGCTTTAGTTTCATTCCTTCACCTCAATTGGGGAGGGGAGAAATTAATTTTTCAACGGTTTCGTCCTGGATTTATTTTATTTTTAATTTTTTCTTTTCGAAATTCTGCGAATTTGGTCAAAATATCCCAGAATGGAGTTGATTGACTTCGATTATAAACGGTATGAAGTGAATTTCAATGTATACCAATATATTACATATTTTTTCCATCTAAAATCAAAGATGTTTTGGGATGTTTTGACCAAATTTGCGGAATTTCGAACAGAAAAAATTTAAAATTTAAATATATCTAGGACAAAACCCAACTTGTATGACACCTCAAAATACTTGTTTCGATTATAAGAATCATTGAAAAAAACATGAGGAAAATCAAACGTGACGTAATTTCGAAAATTCGAGTTTTTCAACTTTTTCTTTGGAAACTTCGTAATTATGAGCACTTACGGATTGGATAAAAAAACTTTACCCATAATATTCCTATAGGTGGTAGAAAATTGAACATTTTGATGCATGGAATATCAAAATCGGATAAATAGAACCCGAGATATTGGAGAGAAATGAAAAAAACTAAGAAAAAATCATATCTCCGAAATGAGCTGCCGAAAAAATCTGAAAAAAATTGAGTTTTTTTAGTCCCCTAGTTGTAGAAAAAATCGCCAGCAATTTCCAACAGGGTGAAATTGAGGCTCAGCCGTTGACTCAAAATCAAACATTGAAATCTTTCTTTTAAAATTCCATTAATTACTCCTCGATAAAATTATATAAATT
>NW_021681411.1:21750-34706 GCF_001412515.2 Diachasma alloeum
ATCGTAATCGTCGTGGGAGTATATTGGAGCCGTGGCGCGGTGCCACCGGCTAATCAGAATTCGGGTAGGAACCCGAAAGTTGCCGAAATCTCCCGAGGTAGCCACCGCGTGCAAGCAAGCACGCTGCCTCTGGGAGAACACCGGCAGGCGTCATCAAAGACGGACAGTCTTCGTCGCAGTCTTCGAATTTATTATTAATTATTCAGTTACAGTCACAGTCGAGTCAATATTAAGGGAATATCAATTTCATCTTCTATTACAATTTATTGAGTCACAGTTAAGTCTATTTTGTCAGTAGCATCAGTTGTGATCAACAGTCGAGAAACAAAGGAGGTCAGAACTGCCATTATTATTATTTCTGTATAAAGTCAAGTCGAGTCAATTTTTTGTCGAGTAATCAGTCGTGAGCTCGCGGATCTTATCAAATTATTATCAATTTACTTCTGTTATTTAAATATGTTCATTTATCATTTGAAGTGATTATTGTCGGTCATTAAAAATATTTGATTGAGTGAAAATTAAACTGTGTGTTGTGTTGATTTCGAGGAGACGAAACGTAGGGAGTATCGTCCTCCCTCCCCCTTGAGATAAACCAGGAGAAAAATATATCAATAAATCGGCTTTCTTCATTTACTGGTTTATTGAGATCAAAAATAAACAAAATAAATTAACTGGCACTCGAAAGGCAAAATCAAGCTACAGCTAATATTTAGGTCAAAGAAAATTAATTAGTGAATAATTATCAATCGTCACAACTACGTGAAATAAAATAAACGTCAAATTTATTGGCGCCCGACGTGGGGCCACGCGTACATAAACAAACCCCCCGAAACAACACACACAATACCGTTGAGTTACGTAAGTCGAAGTACCCTGGCGAAGCAGTATACATGGAGTTCCATGTATGCTTACATGTATGTTGATTTGAGGCAAAAAATGTCTAAAATGACTAAAATAGGTTTCCAAAAATAATTTAAAAAATTAAGATGAATAATTTGTTGCAATTCAACCCCTTTAGTTGATTAATCGCAATAAATACGAAAAAATTATTGATAGCGTGAGAAGGCTCGATGGGGGAATGCCGTGGGATGGCGGCAGTGTCGACTTCTTGACTGGTTCGGTCAAGTCGGCAGCGTTTGGCGGAAGAATGTTGCTGAATTTGAAATGTTATAATTTGAAATATTATAACCAGGGCTCGGAACTTCACCCGATTACGATTGTCAATAACAATTGAATGATTGTTGATAACAATGGTAATCACATGAAGTTCGAGGTCGTGGTAATAAAATAAATACTAATATTTCGGATTTTCACTATGACCCTTATCTATGACCGTCATTGTGATCATTATTCTTTACCCTCATCCTGACCCTTATTTTTGACCCTCATTATCACCCATATTTTTAACCCTCATTTCTGACCCTTATTATTGACACTCATTCTGACCCTTATTTTTTACCCTCACTCTGATCATTATTTGTGGCCCTTATTATAAACCTTATCTTTGAGCCTCACACTGACAACTATTTTTAACCCTCATTCTGACTAGTATTTTTGACCCTCATTATGAACCTTATTTTTGACCCTTACCCTGACTACTATTTTTGACTGTCACACTGACCATTATTTTTTAGCCTCATCCTGACCCTTATTTTTGACCCTCATTATGATCGTTATTTTTTACCCTCGCTCTGACCCTTATTTTTGACACTCGTTCGGACCCTTATCTTTGACCCCCATTATGAGGCTTATTTTTGACCCTCACTCTGACTAGTATTTTTGACCCTCACTATGAAGCTTATTTTTTACCCTCATCCTGATCTTCATGTCTGACCCTTATTTTTGACACGCATTCTGACCCTTACTTTTAAGACTCATTCTGACCAGTATTTTTGACCCTCATTATGACCCTTATTCTTACTCTTACTTTTGACCCTAATTCTGACCTTTTTCCTTACCTTCATTATGATCATTATTTTAATTAACACGTGCCCTTCTCCACAATTAGTGCCTGAAAAGGAATTTTTTCAAGAACGTGTTTCACAAATAAATTCGACATTTGTATTACTACAGTTTTATTTTTAAAAATCATTCCATCACACTATAAACTGAGAGTTCAATGAATGATTGACTCAGGGAAACTTCGTACAAAAATAATTGAAGAACGAAAATACAAAATTGGTATTTCTCAATATATTATCGAATGTAGATTACGTATTACGTATTATATGGTAAGCGATACCAACAAGACAGGAATAAATTCAAGCATAACTTTTTACATAAAATTACCTAGTTATCACAGACACTTCTATAAGTCCCATACTTTAATCAAGGACTGTCTTTCATTTCGTTAGTTTATTTGCCTGAGATACGCTCTGTCGGGTTTTTATCACCTCTTATATTCACCGTCTAGGGTTTTTACATATTGTTCTCCATCCTCAAAGTAAGGTTATAAAATAAACAACAAAATTCAGGAAATTTCGGAAAATTTGGAGGCTATTCAGCCATTTTCATTATTTAAAGGAAATTAACATTTTTTCAAAGAAAATTCTGGTTGTTATGCCCCACAAAGTGGAGCATAATTACTTAATTATTCCGAAATATGGGCGAAATATGTAGCACATATTTCGGAATCGAAATTAGGAAATATTCAATAAAAGAATATACGTGTCTTTCAATGCACGTATATTCGTAATTATAAGTATGCCAGTGGAACGTGCATCAGCATTTCCACTGGACTCATTCGCATGGTGTTATCATAACACCATGCAGGTATGAGGCAATGGCCAAAACGTCATGGCCTCTCGATGTAATAAATACTCGAGAGACCATTGTCTCGGGGCCAGTAACTCGACCGATTCTTATCACGGTTCATCTGATACCTTCAGTATCGGAATGAACAGTGAATTTGTATTTCCAAGAGTTTAGATAAAAATAATAAAAGAATAATATTCAGTATTCGTTTCGCGAGTGTTTATTCCCAAATAATCCGGACCCAACCGCTCGGGACTCTAACATTTTGGTGGCAGCGTATTTTATTTTGGGAAAAAGGACGGAGGCCTGATCAACCACTGTCTTATTGCACAGCAACGAAGAAGAGATAATATTCTGCAATATTTCCACCCGAGGGAGGACTGGCTATTTTGACGTTTCTTCGAGGAATTTCATCGAGGGAGCGAGAAGATTACCTTTTTGGTAAACCAGCAGAAGATAAGCCTATCCATTGTACTTTCGTTGTACCGTAGGGGATAGCAAGGGTTTTTCCATTTGTTTTGGGAAATTTTTTTTTTTTGACAGTCGTGATGTCAACTTCAAGGGGAGCTGAGGAGAGTCAGGGGGACTCTAGATTCAACTCTCATACTTTGTCCGCTCCTGGCGCAAGGAGAGCCTTGTTTGCGTCCAGGGAGGGTGGAGGTAACATGAATAATGTTAACCTACAACGGGAGTTCGTTCAGTCGGACTATTCGAGTATGCTCGCTGGAAATCGGATCAACGTGGAAGCTGTTGTCCGCCAGGGAGATAATGACGTGCTGCCAGAGGGAGTCGCTGAAGATAGACAGATCAACCAGAATGCGCCTGATCCTGTCAACCCTCCGGTGAGTCAACGTCGTCCTGTTCGCGTCATTCCACAGGAAGTCCTGGATAACATTGAAAGCTATCCAGAGGGGAGAATGATGATAATCAGGAGCAATTTTCTACGCCTTCTAACATGTTTGTCAACGGGGAAGGATTCAGGGCTAGTTCTACACTTAATAGAAACTACGTCCCTGAGCGTGCGGGTGTCAGGGATAATCCTGTTTTTGATCGCCTTTTGGGGAGAGTTCGCAATCTCGAGGAAGCGAGACTCAAGCTCGAGAGGGAGATGAATATCCGGGACCAAAGGATTGCTGAGGAAAAGCAACGCCGGGANCTGAGTATAGAGTACTCGTTGAATATGCTTACGAGGAGCAAATGAATCTTTGCCACAGGAGTTCGCGTTCAGATCTCTTGGATTTGAAGGGCGCACTTTTTTTAATAAAGGTATTCACCGGGGACGATCCAGATAAATTGGATTGTTTTTTGGATTCCATTGCCAGCGCTAGAAGGTCAATTCGTCCAGGTTTGGAGAATCAACTTTTAGACGCAATTTTGGGTAGTAAATTGGAAGGTGCTGCGCATAAACCATTGAAACATCGCACGGTAAAAACATTTGAGCAGTTGAAAAGTGAATTGAAATCACTTTTTGGGAAGACTCGGAATGTCGTCGGTCTACAAGCTGAGTTCAGCAAATTACAACAACGCGAGAGTGAGGACGTTGGAAAATTTGTTCGTCGCACGAAGGAGATTACGATGGATTATTTAAATGGTCTATTGAGTCTTCATCCGGAACTCTCGCAGAAGGAGAAGGAGGCAGCTACAAAAGTCTTGGAAACTATGGCGAAATTGGTGTTCGAGCAAGGATTGCGGGGTCAACTGCAAATTCTGGTGAGGGCAAATAATTATAAAACGCTTCATGATTCCTGCACTGGGGCTGTGGATCTGGAGAAAACTATTTCCGGCCATATCAAAAGCAAGAGTGGGGGAAATTTCGGGCAAAATCGCAATTCGACTGGAGGCGGCAGAGTTTCTTCGGGTCGTCAATCCATTGGAGGCTGTTTTTCTTGCGGTCAAGCAGGTCATTTTGCGAAAAATTGTTCACATTCGCAAACAGGGCAACGGAAATCATTGCCAGTGGCAACGGAGCGTCGGAGCATCAACACATTTGGTTCTGTTTGCCAATACTGCAAATTTGTGGGTCATGATTTCGCTGACTGTCACAAATTGAAAAAGAAACTGGGGATGCCAGTGACGTCGAAAGTGAGTTTCGGGGCAATGAAACACTTAAATTCGAGCCCGAATAAATTTACGGCTGGAGGAAAACAAAATGCACAAAATAATAATAATGCCAAGGAGAAGAATAGTGCGGAAGGAGGAGATAAAACTCTTTCACTGCCGGTCGGCGCTTATCAAATTATGATGGTGCATACCACGGAGGTAACCGGAGAAGTTGTCACCGATAAGCGGCGAATGATAGCTCCAGTTCAACCTTCGGAAATAAAGATGCAAATTTTACTATCTGCGGATGAATTAAAATAACCCACGTTGTTTTTAATAGATTCAGGGGCAAAGGCATCTTTAATTAAAATTAATAAATTGATTGAGGAAGCAGAAATAATGCCAGGGCAGCGCCTTTTAAGGGGAATTTCAAACCAAGACGTTGCAACACTAGGAGAGGTAATTCTTTATCTGCAAGTAGGTGAAGAAATTTTGGGACATAAATTCCAGGTTGTTCCGGAGAATTTTCCGTGTGTTGAGGGATTTCTGGGAGAAGATTTTCTAGCATCTTCAAGTTTGGAAGTTGAGACGATTCACGGGAAATCATTAAAAATTAATGGTCATCGTTTCAATTTGTTCGAGGACAAGGAACCTACGGGGTTGAAAGCTAGAACAGAGACGTTGGTCCGAGTACCAACATGCAGCAAAGGGACAGGGATTGTCTCTAAAATGAAGTTAAAGAAAGGCGTTTTTGTGGGGGAATGCTTGACGGAGGTCGTGGCTGGTTTCGTAAACGTGTGTGGAATCAACACCAACGATACGGATGAGTTCGTCGACTTACCAGTGGTCATGTTGCAAGAGCTAGCCACTGGAATCGAAGTCATGACGCTGCAAAATTCGTACAGGTGCGAAGAGAAAGATTGCATAAAAATGCTGCATGAGAATCTACGAACTAAGCATCTGAACCAGGAAGAACGAGATAGTCTGGTAGAAATTTTGGAGCAATTCAATGCAATTGTACAGTTACCAGAGGATGCTCCAGGGGTAGCTGGTCATCTGGGACATGAGATTCCGTTGAAACCAGGGACTATTCCCATTAACGTTCGACCTCATCGATTGCCACAATCGCAGGAAGGGGAGGTCGATCGGCAGATCAAGGAGATGCTGCGGAACGGAGTGGTCCGACCAAGCAGAAGTCAATGGAATGCACCCTTGTTGGTCGTTCCAAAAAAGATGGATGCTTCCGGGAAAATTAAGTTTCGAGTTGTTGTTGATTTTAGACGACTGAATGACGTCACTGTAGGTGATTCATTCCCATTGCCCAACATTGCTGATATTTTAGATAGATTGGGCAACGCAAAATATTTTTCAACGTTGGATTTGGCATCAGGGTTTCATCAGATACCTATGAAAGAGGAGGATAAATGCAAGACTGCATTTTCTACACCGTACGGGCATTACGAATTCAATCGTCTGCCTTTTGGGGTCAAAGGGGGCCCAGCCACGTTCCAGCGTTTGATGAATTCCGTATTGGCTGGAATACAGGGATTACGATGTTTCGTCTATCTGGATGACATCGTCATTTTTGGTCCAAGCTTAAAGGAGCACAACAAGAGGCTGAGGGAGGTCCTGACACGGCTGAAAGAGGCGAATCTACGACTTCAGCCGGATAAGTGCAATTTTTTGCGGAAAGAAGTTGTTTATCTCGGGCATGTGATTACTGCAAAGGGGATTAAGGCGGATCCTAGCAAAATTAAGGCAGTAGAAAATTTCCCGGATCCTCAAAATAGAAAAGAAATAATGTCTTTCTTGGTCTAGCCGGTTATTATCGGAAATTTATAAAAAGTTTTTCGGAAATTGCTAAGCCTCTTACCGAACTATTGAAGAAAGATGTGAAATCGACCTGGGGAGATAGAGAAAAATCTGCGGTAAAAACTTTGAAAAAAACTCTAACGACAGCACCAATCCTGCAATATCCTGATTTTGAGAGGACTTTTCTTCTCACAACTGATGCTTCAGGGATGGCTGTAGGCGCTGTTCTGTCGCAGGGGGAAATTGGCAAAGATTTGCCAATAGCTTATGCCAGCAGAACCCTAAAACCCGTGGAACAGGGATGGAGCACGACAGAAAGGGAACTTTATGCTGTTGTTTGGGGTGTAAAACATTTCAGGCCTTATCTATACGGCCGGAAATTCATCGTTGTAACGGATCACAGACCCTTAAGATGGATTTTGAACGTCAAGGACCTAGAATCGAAATTAATGCGTTGGCGCATTAAATTGGAAGAGTACGACTATGAGGTCGTTTACAAGGCCGGAAAATTAAATACCAACGCCGATGCGCTCAGTCGTATCAACGTTATAACCCGAGCTCTGGCGAAATCCGAGTCCACTCATCGGGGTGACGCAGGGGGGTACTCGGTGAATGAAGCTGAAATAATCACCTCAGCCGATGATGAGATAATGGGTATTCTGCAGGAATATCACGACACGCCGATTGCGGGACATCCGGGGGCAAAACGGATGTACGCAAAATTACGTCAGAGGTACCAATGGAAAGGGATGAAAGCGGATGTGGAGAAATTCGTGGCGACTTGTGAGGAGTGCCAGCTAAATAAACTGGGAAAAGCAACAAAAGTACCAATGGTTATCGGGGAGAGTCCAGACGAGGCGTTCGAGCAATGTGCTATGGACATTGTTGGTCCATTACCGGTCACGGAAGCTGGGAATAGATATGTCCTCACATTTCAAGACGCTTTAACGAAATTCAGCAGAGCAATTCCAATTCCGGACCAAGAGGCGAATACAATCGGTCGCGCCTTTGCGGAAAAAATCGTGTGTGAATATGGGACACCACGAAAACTACTTACCGATAAAGGTCCAAATTTTGTTGGTGAAATTTTCAGAAGTGTGTGCAAATTGCTGAAAATAAAAAAAATACAGACCACGGCGTATCATCCCCAGACAAACGGGATTGTCGAGAGAACTCACCGTACACTTGCTGAGTATTTGAGAAGTTTCATTGTGGAGGATCAGACAGATTGGGACACATGGCTTCCGTATGCGATGTTCGCATACAACACAACTCCTCATTCAGTGACTAGAATGACGCCATTCGAGCTGATGTTCGGTAGACGGGCTGAGTTACCAACAGCCGTCAAACAACCTCCACGTCTGACCTATTGCTACGATGATTTTGCACAAGAACTTCGAGAGAAATTGCGAGCAGCACACCAGGAAGCGAAGGAGAAACTCGACGCAGACAAAGAAAAATCGAAAATTCAGTACGATAAAAATGCTGAAGAAACGGAATTCAGTGTTGGAGACAAGGTACTGCTGAAAAATGAAGTTCTGCGACGAGGACGATCCAAAAAATTATCCCAGCCCTGGATTGGACCTTATGTAGTAATCGAGAGGAATTCCGATGTGAATTATGCCATCAGATATGGCAACAAAAAAAGAACTCAGAGGGTCCATGTTAATAGGCTGCGTCCATTTATAGCCGCATGACTATATGGATCCCAGCCTCGGCATAAAATTGCACTGAGTCAATTTTCTTTTGGAAATTGGGACATTTTTATTTGGGGGGAAAATCAAAACTTACAGTTGGTTTTTCGAATTACAATAAACTCATTGTTGGAATTCTTCGCCCAGAGGTTGACCATAGGTGAGGTCGGGGTAGCGGGGGTGCCAATCCCCCCCGAGATAAAAATATGTTGGATTCGAGAACATGTAATCTCTGCAGTGGGGACAAACGGTCTCAGAACGTTGCAGCCACTGTGGCACATGGCAGGGCTGTGGTGCAGGGGTCTCGTCAAAAAGGAGGCGGAGGTTGAAAATGTCCTCAACATCGTCTCCAAGGACTGGCAGGTCCCACAGTGCGTTTCTGTCCGCTCGACTACGAATTCTCATTTGGGAAACGAATCTTCGGTATCCATGGTGAACATATCCATGGCGATACGGGAAGGAAGTAATCTGCAACAGACGGAAGCAAAAATATTAAATCACTGGGAGTCAGCAAGAATTGGGGAGGTAACAGGAAGTATGGAATTACTCACCATGAATTCGAACATAAATGCGTTGACTGCGTTTCGAAGGTACGGGTGTCTATGGGATCTTGTAGATCTGGCACGTCGATCACTGAGACGTCGGGAAGTCACTCGACCTCTTAAATTCCAAGTCCGAGGGTTAGACTGCTCTCGTCGGGGTGACACTGGGGCCCTGGATGTTGAGGCACCAGCAGCTTGGGACGATAGAACGCAGGTATTCCTTGAAGTTGATGCACGAGGAGGGCAATCACGGGAGAAATGTTCTCCAACAACACCACAGTGGGAGCAGGATAAGGGGCAGCTACGAGCAAGATGTCTGAGCTTGTTGCACTTAAAGCACCTCTTAAAATCCATTTTTGGGATTTTCTTGTTGACTTGTTTATTCGAAGTCACGGAGAAAACTGTGAAAACTTTGGGGCGCATCACGTTTTTATATTCAACGGTGCATCGTCAACAAAGATGGCCGCCATCGAGTCAACGACGGTGTCCACGTCGTTTGATTTCAACGTGTCCACCGGGTGCAAGAGCCTTCGGTTTTGCGAAACTCGCAAAATCGGTGATTGTTTTACTCATGCTAGGAAGCATGGTGGCTCAGGTACGGGGGGAGGAGGTGCATGCGATCGAAAAGTTCGTTCACACGCCTGGAATTTATTTTGAACCGATTGGAAAATTTTACCTGAGTACCCAGGTTTGGTCCATAGCGGCAAGCACAGATGTTTCGCCATGACTAGCGAGGGCTCCCCAACTTCAGGAACATCTGATTTTCACAAAAGAGCTTTGTGAAAGGGCAGGTCCTTGGGGAACCAACTTCCGGCTCATTGTGGACCAATGGATCAATGAATTTGCGGAAACAAGAGACGTCATCACCGGATTATTGGGCTTAAACGACGCAAACAAAAAACGTCGAGGCCTTATAGACGGCTTGGGCACTGTTGCCAAATCGCTGTTCGGAACTATGGACGCTCAGGACGCTCACGAGATATTTGAAAGAATTACACACCTAGAGAATGGAGTTAAAGGAACTTTGGAAAGTTCCAGGAAGCAACTGGAGATTGTGAACTCAACACTCTTCCAGTTGGGACACACAGAGGAAATCATCCAGGAGAATGAAGACATATTGCTGAAATCGATGCAACAGATAAAAGAGGAAAATTCACAGTTGGCTCATAAACAAAATATAGATGAGCATCTGTTAATCCTAGAAGCTATTTACAGAGGAGTAAGAGAAGACGCTGTAAAAATAAAAAAACTCTTGACTGAATCCAGAGGTTTGATACTGGACACCGGAGTCTTCACGGAGACCAGTTTAGTCGCTCTTCTCCGTACGGCAAAACTACCGAAGGGATTGAGTTTTCCCTTCGAGATAGTGATTGGTGGAATGCATAGGTTACAGGAGGTTTCAACTACGGGTGTTTTTGCATTCGGTACGAGAATCCTCACTTTGACGGAAGTGCCACTCGTCGACTTCCAAGCGTTCGACGTTATGCTGACGCATGGGATTCCTGTGCGGTCGACGAACGAGTATCACTCATACGTGGAGACAACGAGCGAGCTCCTGATAATGCACGGGCCGACGCAACAGTACGTGCCAATGACCTCGGAGCAGTTGGGAAACTGCAAGGAAATTCAAGAGCAATATTTATGTACCGAGTCATTACCAGTACAAATGAGACGGGACTCAAGCCCTTGTGAGGTTCAAATGTATTTGAACCCAGGGAAAATACCTAGTGTTTGCACGATTAAGCATTTGCAGCTAAAACGCCTGCTACTAATAAAAATGAGAAAAAATAATGCATGGTTCTACGTAACTCCCGAGGCCGAGGGTATCACGATAACATGCGGAGATAAGGAAACTCGAGACGTTCTTCAAGACTCGGGCATTCTGCAAGTACCAAACTTTTGTGGAGTGGTCACTGCAGATTTCAGTATCAAAGGCCGAAAATCATTCGGAACGGAATTGAATTCTCATATTCAACCGAAGCTGAATCTGACACTGGATGACGACATCACGGGGAGACTCAACCAAGTAAACAGAAACTTGAGTGACGTCCAATTGTCCAACGTAGTTGGAAATATAAAGGAACTGAAGGGCCTGGAAGTGCAGCTGGAAACCATGAAGGAGGATCTGACCGAGCAGAAGAAGGAATTCAACGGAAATACAGGGGTGCTCAGTTATCGCGAGTTCCTAACGCATCCGTCATCAATTTTTACCGCAACGGTCGTGGTAACGTTCATCGTTGCGGGATTCCTGATTTGTTGGTGGTACAAAAGATCTAGACGACCTTGGCTGATGCCCAGGAGAGAGTCATCGCTCGAAGCGACAGTCGTCGAGGGCTGATTAGATTAAGAAAAATTGTAAAAAGAATAATGTACCTATTGAAATGTACCTATATGAAATGTCTATAATCGGAGAAGAAAATTATCAAACTGATAATTTTCTTCCCCCTACAGGGAGGAATGTTATGCCCCACAAAGTGGAGCATAATTACTTAATTATTCCGAAATATGGGCGAAATATGTAGCACATATTTCGGAATCGAAATTAGGAAATATTCAATAAAAGAATATACGTGTCTTTCAATGCACGTATATTCGTAATTATAAGTATGCCAGTGGAACGTGCATCAGCATTTCCACTGGACTCATTCGCATGGTGTTATCATAACACCATGCAGATATGAGGCAATGGCCAAAACGTCATGGCCTCTCGATGTAATAAATACTCGAGAGACCATTGTCTCGGGGCCAGTAACTCGACCGATTCTTATCACGGTTCATCTGATACCTTCAGTATCGGAATGAACAGTGAATTTGTATTTCCAAGAGTTTAGATAAAAATAATAAAAGAATAATATTCAGTATTCGTTTCGCGAGTGTTTATTCCCAAATAACCCGGACCCAACCGCTCGGGACTCTAACATTGTGATTTTGAGAACTTTCACGAAATTACTAGGGAATTCAGGGTGATTTTTTTGGAATTTCACGGAAATTCAAGTGATTCCGCCAGAATTCTGGACGTTCTTAGGAATTCAAAGAGAATTCGAGAAGTTCCTCGAATTTCAGAGGAAATTGGAGGACTTGTTAGAAATCCCTGAGTAATTCAACGAGTTTCGAGAAGTTTCAAAGGAATGCAAGGTTTTTTTTAGATATTTCTAGGGAATTTACAAAATTGGTATGAACTTAGGGGAAATTGAGAGAATTTGAAGAAAATTCTTGTGAATTCAATAACAGTCTAGAAATTTATATGAAATTAGAGGAATTTCTAGAAATTTCGTGGGAATTCCACGGGTGATTAAACATTTGGATGGATTGGGGGAGATTCTAGATATTTCATGGGAAGTCCAGAAATTTTGACGCAATTCGAAGGTATTCATGTATTTTATGGAAATTGTTAGGGAATTAACCGAATTGCAAGAAATTTCGAGGGAATTCAGGGAGTTTCTACATAATTCAGATGAATACATGAACTTTCCATTAAAAAAAAATGAAATAAGTCATCTGAGCCTAATTTTATTGGACAATTTTTTTGATTTTATTACGCGCAATTTTTTTTCACTGAAAATTTGGGCCAAAAGGTCGTATGAACTCTTTCCCAGGGAAAATGAAATCTCCACATTTTTGATGATTCTGAGTTATCTGAGCCCAATTTTTCGAGATAATTTTTTTCATTTTTTTATGGGGAATTTTTCAATTTTTTCAAAATACGGATAAAAAAGTCAAATAAACACTTTCCTTGGGAATAATAAATTTCCACGTTTCAGATATGTCTGGGCCATTTGAACCTAATTTTTCGGAATATAGTTTTTGGTCTGCTTAAAAACAATTAGGAGACTTTAAAAATTCGAGCCCAGGGATCTTATACATACTTTTCCAGCAAAATTTTATTTTCTCAATTTCTTCGCAAAAAAAAGTTTTCGATGGAAAACAAAAAACATTTTCAGTTAATGAAAAAAATCAAAAAAAGGAAAAACAGGACAGAAATAATATTGACATAGAATAGAGTGGAATCCCACCTTCATTTTTGGATACTTTCCGAAACAAAAAGTTAGTTCCACAACAAAAATGAAAAATCTGCAATCCAGATGCGGAAAGGTGATACAACGCGGAATTTTTA
>NW_021681411.1:34786-37565 GCF_001412515.2 Diachasma alloeum
TTAGGGAATTAACCGAATTGCAAGAAATTTCGAGGGAATTCAGGGAGTTTCTACATAATTCAGATGAATACATGAACTTTCCATTAAAAAAAAATGAAATAAGTCATCTGAGCCTAATTTTATTGGACAATTTTTTTGATTTTATTACGCGCAATTTTTTTTCACTGAAAATTTGGGCCAAAAGGTCGTATGAACTCTTTCCCAGGGAAAATGAAATCTCCACATTTTTGATGATTCTGAGTTATCTGAGCCCAATTTTTCGAG
The DNA here is from genome assembly GCF_001412515.2 of Diachasma alloeum. Taxonomy (NCBI): domain Eukaryota; kingdom Metazoa; phylum Arthropoda; class Insecta; order Hymenoptera; family Braconidae; genus Diachasma; species Diachasma alloeum. The sequence goes on from NW_021681411.1 coordinate 35,051, forward strand.
ATAATTTTTTTCATTTTTTTATGGGGAATTTTTCAATTTTTTCAAAATACGGATAAAAAAGTCAAATAAACACTTTCCTTGGGAATAATAAATTTCCACGTTTCAGATATGTCTGGGCCATTTGAACCTAATTTTTCGGAATATAGTTTTTGGTCTGCTTAAAAACAATTAGGAGACTTTAAAAATTCGAGCCCAGGGATCTTATACATACTTTTCCAGCAAAATTTTATTTTCTCAATTTCTTCGCAAAAAAAAGTTTTCGATGGAAAACAAAAAACATTTTCAGTTAATGAAAAAAATCAAAAAAAGGAAAAACAGGACAGAAATAATATTGACATAGAATAGAGTGGAATCCCACCTTCATTTTTGGATACTTTCCGAAACAAAAAGTTAGTTCCACAACAAAAATGAAAAATCTGCAATCCAGATGCGGAAAGGTGATACAACGCGGAATTTTTATCTTTTCTCGGAATTTCAGGACATTTCTGGTGATGTGAACAACTTTAAACCATGCTTAATCGAAAGAACGGGAAATTTTCGCCAATAATACATATTGAAGACTCAAAAAATGTCTTATCATATCTTCTGACGCGCAGAATTTCAACAAAAAAGACGACAAAAAGTCGAAAATCAAAGAAATTGACTTTGCCGACGATAATGGGGAGAGTTTTTCAAAGCTCTTTTGATAGTAGAAAAAACCATCGGAAAAGTTGTGACGATTGGTAATTATTGACTAATTAATTTTCTTCGACCTAAATATTAGCTGCAGCTTGATTTTGCCTTTCGAGCGCCAGTTAATTTATTTTGTTTATTTTTGATCTCAATAAACCGGTAAATTAACAAAACCGATTTAATGATATATTTTTCTTCTGGTTTATCTCAAGGGGGAGGGAGGACGATACTCCCTACGTTTCGTCTCCCCGAAATCAACAAAACACACAGTTTAATTTTCACTCAATCAAATATTTTTAATGACCGACAATAATCACTTCAAATAATAAATGAACATATTTAAATAACAAGTAAATTGATAATAATTTGATGAGATCCGCGAGCTCACGACTGATTACTCGACAAAAAATTGACTCGACTTGACTTTATACAGAAATAATAATAATGGCAGTTCTGACCTCCTTTGTTTCTCGACTGTTGATCACAACTGATGCTACTGACAAAATAGACTTAACTGTGACTCAATAAATTGTAATAGAAGATGGAATTGATATTCCTTTAATATTGACTCGACCGTGACTGTAACTGAATAATTAATAATAAATTCGAAGACTGCGACGAAGACTGTCCGTCTTTGATGACGCCTGCCGGTGTTCTCCCAGAGGCAGCGTGCTTGCTTGCACGCGGTGGCTACCTCGGGAGATTTCGGCAACTTTCGGGTTCCTACCCGAATTCTGATTAGCCGGTGGCACCGCGCCACGGCTCCAATATACTCCCACGACGATTACGATGAACCCGCGGTTTTTGGAACTGATGGCCCGCGAAATTCCCGGAACCGTCGACTCGCGGATTCCCGGAATCGTAAAATCATCGTCCTCGCTCCAAACTCCTCGTGTTCGCGATTATGACCTCCATTCCGTCGTCTGGCGGTATCCTCGTCCTCGAAGAATAGGACCTCGACCGCTGAGACTGATGGTGTTCCTCTAATCCTCATTGGCGTCCTCCTGACCCTGAAGAGATATTTCTCCAGGGTGACGACAATGAGTTTCCTCGGGCAAAAATAAGACCGTCAGAACCTCTCCAACAAGGTTGCTGACGACTTTCCAGGGTTTTCCTTCATAAGAGGAAAGAGTTGAGAGACACCGACATGACGTCATTCGTATTAATTAAAATGAATAATTATGTCTGACGACGAGGTCGTCACAAAGTCTCTACAAAATTAAAATTTTCAAGGAACGAAACCGGACCAGTTTTTAGCGAAATCACTCACAATACAATTTTGTATTAATCATTCATTACAGATTAACTCAAAAAAAGGTCATGAAAATGGCGGGGGGGGGGGGGGGGGGGGATATTGAGAATTCACAATAAAACAAAATTGAGTCGGTAAGTTTTTCAAAAATATCTGCGAAACTAAGGGTGATAGTGAATTTTTACTGAAAGTTTGAGGGGGGAGGGTTGTACATGGAGAATTCAATAAAACTTCCTACCCTCCTCCCGCACCAAATTTTCAGTAAAAATTGGCTATTTCCCTTAGTTTTGGAGATATTTTTGAAAAACTTACCGACTCAATTTTTTTGGTTGCGAATTCTTAATGCACACGCCCTCTCCCATAAATTTTCAGTACAAATTCGCCATCTCCCTTAATTTTGAAGATATTTTTGAAAAATCTATCGACTCAATTTTCTTGGTTGTGAATTCTCAATGCACCTCCTCCCCAAAAAATGTTCGTAAAAATTCGCGGTCTCCTTTAGTTTCGGCGATATTTTGGAAAAACTTACCAACTCAATTTTAAAAGATTGTGATATCTCAATGCCCAACCTCCTCCCCCCCTCTCTCTCTC
>NW_021681411.1:37576-37836 GCF_001412515.2 Diachasma alloeum
TCTCAATGCCCAATCTCCTCCCCCCCTCTCTCTCTGGGAAAGCATTTTTACGACCTTTTGGCGCAAATTTTCGAAAAATTCCAAAAATTACGCTTAAAAAAACAAAAAAATTGTCCCGTAAAATTGGGCTCAGATGACCCAGCATCATCAAAAACGTGGAGATTTCATATTTTCTGGGAAAGTGTTTATACGACCTTTTGGCCTGAGTTTTCTAAATTTTTCAAATTCCTTGTAGAAAAATAAAAAATTTGATTCCGAAA
>NW_021681412.1:0-4437 GCF_001412515.2 Diachasma alloeum
ACAGAGAGAGAGAGACAGAGAGAGAGAGACAGAGAGAGAGAGAGAGCAATATCGTTGCTCTCTTTTTTCTCGTAGAATGGTGCGGCGGGCACACACACATATGCTGTATATCACATGGATGTGCGCCCGCTTAAAAATCACTCCCCATTGGCCCTCCCTTAATTGCCAATAACTTTTTAGGGGTGAGTCTGATCAAAAAGTGCAAGAGGACTTTTCTGCTCAGAATCACCCCCTGATCCTAGGGTGTTCAGATGTACATGTACTTCTGAAACACCCTGTATATATATATACCCATTTATTACAGAATCTGTTTTTATAGATGATGTATATATAATTACATTTCTTTATATATGAATTCGAATGGTTGATACGGACTCTCCAGAAAACGCATAGAGAAACGACCCTCTACAAGCAATGTTTTATGATAGATGTATTCTGCGTGATTATCCAAAAGTGCTGCAGATACACGTGCGGGGAGGAGAACGTCATGCTCAGCACCCACAGTACCTACGATTCTTCTATCATATCTGGTATTGACACTTTTGAATGCAGTAATCTGATAATCCACACCCAGAGTCAGATCATCAATCCTTTTAACGGGGAGAGTCTCGCATCGGCCGATTTTGTTGATACTTCTCTCAGCCATTTTTTCATAAAGATCTTTTGTAATAAAAAATGAACACAAATTGATATCATCAAATGGAACCAATATTATGAACGAAACTTGCAAATTCATTACATACCTCTATTTCTCCAAATCTCGCAGGAATCTCAGCTACGGATACACAACAACTGTTGGCGGAGTACTGATAATTCTTGGGAATTCCTCAAATATATACTATTCACACGTATTACTTCCTCCCCCACGGTTCTACCAATCATGTAGTTGCAATTAGGAGATCAGCCAATAGTAAAATTTTACGGGTGTTGGCGTTGAGTCATCACAAATGACACGTGAGTGTAACTCTATCATGACTTTTTTTTTGTCGTCTCCGAGTTGCTGATCGTTGCATCACGTGTGATAAAATTTGCAGTTTTGATGGTTTGTCTTTGTCCTAAGCGCAATTTACAAAACTGACAGTTAATGAATCCTAAGAAGGCACAACCGTGTAACTCTATCCGTGAATCACCAATTGTAATTTTCGACGATTTTCAATTGCTGATCCATGCACCACGTGTTCTAAAATTTGCAGTTTTGTGTTTGATCCGAAGGACATATTTAGAAAACTGATATGCTATTGCAACTCTTTCGAAGCCTTATATTTCTGCGGATACCCGTTTGAATTCGTCACTCGTAGTCTTTACGTCTGAAAGAGANTTCAATTGCTGATCCATGCACCACGTGTTCTAAAATTTGCAGTTTTGTGTTTGATCCGAAGGACATATTTAGAAAACTGATATGCTATTGCAACTCTTCCGAAGCCTTATATTTCTGCAAATATTCGTTCGAATTCGTCACTCGTAGTTTTTACGTCTGAAAGAGAGCATCATACGAAACGGGCACAATGGAGCACGAAGATTATCGAAAAAATGGGCGGTATTTGTATTTCTTAACACAGCTGATTGAGTTCATTTGCGACAGAGTGCCGCCATATCAGGAATTCTTTTTTGAATAGGATATTAGAGCGGATAGTTTGTCATACATCCTGTCGCGTGCTATGTCAAGCATATCACCAGGGTCTTTTTACAGCAGATAGAACAATTTTGCGGGTGGTCACGCATGCTCTCCAGTTTTCCCACAAAAAAAATGCCCAGTGTTTATCATTATTTTTCGAGCATTCCAAACGTAATTATTGTGTTTCGTTTATTTGTCCATCTCCTGACGGATACCATACAATCCTTACATGCTCTCTACTTAGGATTAAAGGAACAACACGGTCTCGAAGACTCGTCATCTTCAGATGATAACGAAGATGATCAGGTATTCGTTCAACACCAAAAACGCCTTGCTGAGGATACACTGTTCGCAGGACCAATAAAACGGAAAAGATACGCGACACCTCTTGTTAATTCTCGCTCACACTCACCGCAGCCAGGGCCTTCTGGCATGCAACAATGTTGTGACACGAATAGTGCGGATGATTCATGGATATCTCACAGAGTTGCACTAGAAAGATTGGAATTGAGAAAAAGAAGAGAAGCACGGTACGACATGATCAGACGAGCACGAATACCGGAGACAGACCCTACAGAAGTGTATGAATTCGCTTCATGTTACTCTTCAGATAGCGATGGACTTCGCTTCATGTTACTCTTCAGATAGCGATAGGACTTATGCATCGACGGTATTGAGGAGGAACAGGCAAGTATGTTACGTCGCTGTCAAGTCAACTTGGAGAACTTTTCAGCTATCCGTGGGCTGCAAGAGGATAATAATGAAGAAGAACAAAACATTAGTGGTATGATGATGATGATGAATTTTCGCTTCATACATTATTGCCAATCGTGTAATTTCCATTTGCTCACACGCACAATTGTTTGGATATTATTTCTAGACGTTTCTGGATATCATTACTATACTTATGAGAAAGAGGAAGAATGAACATATATTAAATTAATCATAGGTGAGATATTAAACATTACAATTATTCAAATTAACTTTACTACTTGTGGTTCTTGTAGGGTGCCAAATAGGAGGAGCTATGACGAGATCTGCGACAGTGACTCAACGTCAAAATGGAGAAAACAAGGAGGAATCAGACCCTCACGAGAATATCTATCCCCCAGGATGCCGTTTCGAAATAATCGCTGAATCATGTAAAAAATACCATAATTTTAAGATGAAAGGTAAGGAATGTTTTATTAAGACATTGGACCCTCCTGCTAACACGAACATGATTGAGTGGGTAGAAGGGGCCTTTCGTGATTTAACAACTGATGTAACTGCGACATGTCAACCTCACGATCACGTCGGATTTTCAATCAATTTCGATAGATTACATCATGGCCCTGTCTGGTCACGTTTTCGCGATGGACGTAATTGTAGTGCTAATGGTTTGTGGACCATCGTCAAAGGTATTTCACAGAATATAGGCGAATATTGTTGTTACAGCGGCAATAGTCCGTGGTGTTGAAGGTTCAGGGCAAAAAAAACTCCCGCACGAAGACATTTTCAAATGATCTATGTTAACTATTTCGAACATTGATAATCTTTGCTTACCACGTTCTCTAGTTGTTGCCCAGCTCCATGCTGAACGTGGAGAAATTCGAACGGGTGGTGTTCAGAGGCGATGGAAAGCAATCATTAATAAGACTCGTGATACTCAGCGGAAAGAGGCAGCGAAATTAATGCAACTCAGCAGTGCCACGATCCCCCAAAACGGTAGCGGAATCACAGAACTCCATGCATTTCAAAATTACTATCTTCAACGAAAGACAGCCATTGTAGTCTCTGAATTTTCAACTTTTGGCAAAGGCGGTTTGCCTGTCTTTGATGGTCGTCAGAGGGTTAAAGAAAGATATGGGGAGGTTAAACATACTTTATTCATTTTATATTACGAACGCACAAACCATTTCCAACCGATTCTCAACTTACTAGGAGCTATTGGAGGCCGCGGTTTCTGTGAGGTGTGTAACAAAATATTCACAGATAACATTGACCACCGATGCCCTGGGAAATGTCCTAGGTACAAGGGTGAGATGATCTGTCAAAGCCTGCGGCATATAGTTTGCAATGTCTGTAACCGATGGTTTTTTAATCAGCAATGTCTTGAAAGACATTTGGAGAATGGATCGGGAAGATGAAAAGCTAAAAATTCAGACATGAATGTCTGTGATTCCCTTAAAGTACGTCAACTATGTTTCAGCGTGATTCGACTAGGGAAACAAAACAAAAAACATGAGTGCGGTATAGTATTGTGCCGAGCGTGCGGGTGTAACCGTGAAATAACTCACCATTGCTATATGCCACCACTGAAAACGCATAAGCAGTAATGAACGATTTTCATATTTTATGATTTTGAGACACAACAGAATGTCACTGTCCGTGGTGATGCTGATACAAAATTGCACATCCCTAGTTTTGGCCTAGTACAGAATAGTTTTTATTGCACCAAATACATATTTTCAAATCCGGGCGGATCATGTAGGCCACAAAGGAACCCTCCACAACCCCCCGCGGTACAAACGGCTTACAATATAGAAGTCATAAAATTTTTATACGCGAAGAAATTTCAAAAATCCCCCTCAGGGTAATAAATAAAATAGCATTCGCTCGGTCAAGAATAACAAATCTCGTCAAGTTGTTTTTTGTCGTCGTCCCCCCCTTCAGTCGTCTCTCCACCCTGCGTATTCCCGCGCAGCAGCCGCCACACGCCTCACGAGCACCTTCGCCGTCCCCATTGCCACACTCAAGGAGCACTTGGCAAGGCACCGCACCATCATCCCCCTGCTTATCCCCAACACCTCCAGCTCCCTCATCACCCCCTCCATCTCCGG
>NW_021681412.1:17202-26181 GCF_001412515.2 Diachasma alloeum
GAGAGAGAGAGAGAGAGAGCAATATCGTTGCGCTCTTTTGTCTCGTAGAATGGTGGGGCGGGCACACACACATATGCTGCATATCACATGGATGTGCGCCCGCTTAAAAATCACTCCCCATTGGCCCACCCTTAATTGCCAATAACTTTTTAGGGGTGAGTCTGATCAAAAAGTGCAAGAGGACTTTTCTGCTCAGAATCACCCCCTGATCCTAGGGTGTTCAGATGTACATCTATTTCTGAAACACCCTGTATATATATATACCCATTTATTACAGAATCTGTTTTTATAGATGATGTATATATAATTACATTTCTTTATATATGAATTCGAATGGTTGATACGGACTCTCCAGAAAACGCATAGAGAAACGACCCTCTACAAGCAATGTTTTATGATAGATGTATTCTGCGTGATTATCCAAAAGTGCTGCAGATACACGTGCGGGGAGGAGAACGTCATGCTCAGCACCCACAGTACCTACGATTCTTCTATCATATCTGGTATTGACACTTTTGAATGCAGTAATCTGATAATCCACACCCAGAGTCAGATCATCAATCCTTTTAACGGGGAGAGTCTCGCATCGGCCGATTTTGTTGATACTTCTCTCAGCCATTTTTTCATAAAGATCTTTTGTAATAAAAAATGAACACAAATTGATATCATCAAATGGAACCAATATTATGAACGAAACTTGCAAATTCATTACATACCTCTATTTCTCCAAATCTCGCAGGAATCTCAGCTACGGATACACAACAACTGTTGGCGGAGTACTGATAATTCTTGGGAATTCCTCAAATATATACTATTCACACGTATTACTTCCTCCCCCACGGTTCTACCAATCATGTAGTTGCAATTAGGAGATCAGCCAATAGTAAAATTTTACGGGTGTTGGCGTTGAGTCATCACAAATGACACGTGAGTGTAACTCTATCATGACTTTTTTTTTGTCGTCTCCGAGTTGCTGATCGTTGCATCACGTGTGATAAAATTTGCAGTTTTGATGGTTTGTCTTTGTCCTAAGCGCAATTTACAAAACTGACAGTTAATGAATCCTAAGAAGGCACAACCGTGTAACTCTATCCGTGAATCACCAATTGTAATTTTCGACGATTTTCAATTGCTGATCCATGCACCACGTGTTCTAAAATTTGCAGTTTTGTGTTTGATCCGAAGGACATATTTAGAAAACTGATATGCTATTGCAACTCTTCCGAAGCCTTATATTTCTGCAAATATTCGTTCGAATTCGTCACTCGTAGTTTTTACGTCTGAAAGAGAGCATCATACGAAACGGGCACAATGGAGCACGAAGATTATCGAAAAAATGGGCGGTATTTGTATTTCTTAACACAGCTGATTGAGTTCATTTGCGACAGAGTGCCGCCATATCAGGAATTCTTTTTTGAATAGGATATTAGAGCGGATAGTTTGTCATACATCCTGTCGCGTGCTATGTCAAGCATATCACCAGGGTCTTTTTACAGCAGATAGAACAATTTTGCGGGTGGTCACGCATGCTCTCCAGTTTTCCCACAAAAAAAATGCCCAGTGTTTATCATTATTTTTCGAGCATTCCAAACGTAATTATTGTGTTTCGTTTATTTGTCCATCTCCTGACGGATACCATACAATCCTTACATGCTCTCTACTTAGGATTAAAGGAACAACACGGTCTCGAAGACTCGTCATCTTCAGATGATAACGAAGATGATCAGGTATTCGTTCAACACCAAAAACGCCTTGCTGAGGATACACTGTTCGCAGGACCAATAAAACGGAAAAGATACGCGACACCTCTTGTTAATTCTCGCTCACACTCACCGCAGCCAGGGCCTTCTGGCATGCAACAATGTTGTGACACGAATAGTGCGGATGATTCATGGATATCTCACAGAGTTGCACTAGAAAGATTGGAATTGAGAAAAAGAAGAGAAGCACGGTACGACATGATCAGACGAGCACGAATACCGGAGACAGACCCTACAGAAGTGTATGAATTCGCTTCATGTTACTCTTCAGATAGCGATGGACTTCGCTTCATGTTACTCTTCAGATAGCGATAGGACTTATGCATCGACGGTATTGAGGAGGAACAGGCAAGTATGTTACGTCGCTGTCAAGTCAACTTGGAGAACTTTTCAGCTATCCGTGGGCTGCGAGAGGATAATAATGAAGAAGAACAAAACATTAGTGGTATGATGATGATGATGAATTTTCGCTTCATACATTATTGCCAATCGTGTAATTTCCATTTGCTCACACGCACAATTGTTTGGATATTATTTCTAGACGTTTCTGGATATCATTACTATACTTATGAGAAAGAGGAAGAATGAACATATATTAAATTAATCATAGGTGAGATATTAAACATTACAATTATTCAAATTAACTTTACTACTTGTGGTTCTTGTAGGGTGCCAAATAGGAGGAGCTATGACGAGATCTGCGACAGTGACCCAACGTCAAAATGGAGAAAACAAGGAGGAATCAGACCCTCACGAGGATATNGTGGTATGATGATGATGATGAATTTTCGCTTCATACATTATTGCCAATCGTGTAATTTCCATTTGCTCACACGCACAATTGTTTGGATATTATTTCTAGACGTTTCTGGATATCATTACTATACTTATGAGAAAGAGGAAGAATGAACATATATTAAATTAATCATAGGTGAGATATTAAACATTACAATTATTCAAATTAACTTTACTACTTGTGGTTCTTGTAGGGTGCCAAATAGGAGGAGCTATGACGAGATCTGCGACAGTGACTCAACGTCAAAATGGAGAAAACAAGGAGGAATCAGACCCTCACGAGAATATCTATCCCCCAGGATGCCGTTTCGAAATAATCGCTGAATCATGTAAAAAATACCATAATTTTAAGATGAAAGGTAAGGAATGTTTTATTAAGACATTGGACCCTCCTGCTAACACGAACATGATTGAGTGGGTAGAAGGGGCCTTTCGTGATTTAACAACTGATGTAACTGCGACATGTCAACCTCACGATCACGTCGGATTTTCAATCAATTTCGATAGATTACATCATGGCCCTGTCTGGTCACGTTTTCGCGATGGACGTAATTGTAGTGCTAATGGTTTGTGGACCATCGTCAAAGGTATTTCACAGAATATAGGCGAATATTGTTGTTACAGCGGCAATAGTCCGTGGTGTTGAAGGTTCAGGGCAAAAAAAACTCCCGCACGAAGACATTTTCAAATGATCTATGTTAACTATTTCGAACATTGATAATCTTTGCTTACCACGTTCTCTAGTTGTTGCCCAGCTCCATGCTGAACGTGGAGAAATTCGAACGGGTGGTGTTCAGAGGCGATGGAAAGCAATCATTAATAAGACTCGTGATACTCAGCGGAAAGAGGCAGCGAAATTAATGCAACTCAGCAGTGCCACGATCCCCCAAAACGGTAGCGGAATCACAGAACTCCATGCATTTCAAAATTACTATCTTCAACGAAAGACAGCCATTGTAGTCTCTGAATTTTCAACTTTTGGCAAAGGCGGTTTGCCTGTCTTTGATGGTCGTCAGAGGGTTAAAGAAAGATATGGGGAGGTTAAACATACTTTATTCATTTTATATTACGAACGCACAAACCATTTCCAACCGATTCTCAACTTACTAGGAGCTATTGGAGGCCGCGGTTTCTGTGAGGTGTGTAACAAAATATTCACAGATAACATTGACCACCGATGCCCTGGGAAATGTCCTAGGTACAAGGGTGAGATGATCTGTCAAAGCCTGCGGCATATAGTTTGCAATGTCTGTAACCGATGGTTTTTTAATCAGCAATGTCTTGAAAGACATTTGGAGAATGGATCGGGAAGATGAAAAGCTAAAAATTCAGACATGAATGTCTGTGATTCCCTTAAAGTACGTCAACTATGTTTCAGCGTGATTCGACTAGGGAAACAAAACAAAAAACATGAGTGCGGTATAGTATTGTGCCGAGCGTGCGGGTGTAACCGTGAAATAACTCACCATTGCTATATGCCACCACTGAAAACGCATAAGCAGTAATGAACGATTTTCATATTTTATGATTTTGAGACACAACAGAATGTCACTGTCCGTGGTGATGCTGATACAAAATTGCACATCCCTAGTTTTGGCCTAGTACAGAATAGTTTTTATTGCACCAAATACATATTTTCAAATCCGGGCGGATCATGTAGGCCACAAAGGAACCCTCCACAACCCCCCGCGGTACAAACGGCTTACAATATAGAATATGCGCGGAAGATGATACTTGTTCCAGAAGACAGGATTGGTGCCATTACTGATGACAGGGGTCAGACACTCATGACGTCTGATAAACCTATCACTACGCCAAAAGTGTACAAACACAGGGAACGACATTGTCGCATCTTAATAATGAAATGAAAGCATTCTTAGAATCGGGTTCATATGCTGATGAACGTGAGAAATGGAACGCATATCAACAGATTTTACAACGTTATCTCAGTTTGGTACACAATTCTCACCAGTTGTCGATGGATACTGAGGCTTTTGATAGCCCGAAAGAATCAACCTACCAAAAACATGCTCAAATTTCACCGATTTGGACACGTTTTTCCAGTTCTCGTGTGTATGATTATACTGACGATAGTATTGAATCAAGATCAATAATTGAAAGTGTGCCGAAAAGATACCGAAAGAATGCTGCAGCACTCCTACGCAAACTACAGACCATGCCAAGAGAGGTTATATGTTGGGACGGAGAAGGTGTGGTTAGCATCAACGGGAAACTTATTAAGAATTCAAATATAGTAGATCTTATTAACGAGGCCATGCGGTCACGAAAGAAAAAGATTGCAGTTGGAAGAAAATTATACGGAAATGTACTAAAATCGTATAATGTTCCTCGGGAGTTCATTGGTAACGAAGAGTTGTTACAGTCAACTCTCAATATAGAGACGTCTACACCTCGCGAAAACAGTCGTCGACATCAAAAGATTATAAATCCTATAGAAGAAGAAGAAGACAGTGACGAGTCGTACAATAGTATCGGACATACTCAAAATGGTGGGTCCCTGAAAATACGATGTATAAAACTGAGAAAATGAAACGTTTTGAGAACTTTTATTACAACCCTAATCACCCTGCAGCATTTGATGGTGCACGTAACCTCCAAAACATTCACAGAGGTAATGATGTGAGGAACTGGCTGGAGAGCCAGGATGCGTACAATATGCATAAGATGGTACATCATCGTTTTAATAGACGTTCATATAATGTCTCTGAAGTTGACGCTGTTTGGGAGGCTGATTTCGTTGATCTTCGCGCCATATCAATATACAATGATGGATTCTCCTACATGTTAGCAGTCATCGATGTTCTCAGTAAATATGCATGGGTACAACCTCTGACAAATAAGAGTGCAAAGATAGTAACCCAGGCATTTAGACGGATACTTCTGAACAATGGGGAACAACGTACCCCGAGAATCCTTCAAACGGACCGTGGTAAAGAATTCGTCAATTCTGAATTTCAACAACTTCTGAGTAAGTATGGAATTCAATATCGTGTACCCCGAAATCCTGATATAAAAGCTGCTATCGTTGAAAGATTCAACAGAACACTGAAGGAAAGATTGTGGAGATATTTCACATATTCCCGTACCNAGTTGAAAGACTTAACAGAACACTGAAGGAAAGATTGTGGAGATATTTCACATATTCCCGTACCAAACGCTACGTGGATGTTCTTGAAAAAATTGTGAATTCCTACAATCATACAAGACATTCAGGGATGCGTTTCCGTCCGTGCGAAGTTGATGCTAAAAATTCTCTGATAGCAGCAGAAAACCTCTCCAAAAGATACAGTACTAACCGTAAATCTAGTCAGGATCGATCGCCTAAATACAACTGTGGTGACCTGGTACGGATCAGTACAGCAAAAGCAGCGTTCAAGAAAGGATACGAGTCGGGGTGGAGCAAAGAAATTTTTGAAATCAAACTCGTCTCTCATTACCGTAAGCCGGTAGTGTATATCTTACAAGACCTCAAGGGTGAAGACATCTACGGAATATTTTACGAAGAAGAGTTATCCAGAGCAATAGTATGCAGTATTACCCTGATAATAAAACAACGAGTTTCATCACGTATTTACCAGAGGTCGTCAATTTACCTGGTAGATGGAGTGTCGCACTCTCGGAAATTCATATACCTATGACTTTTTTACATATACCTGCAAGTAACAACCACAATTACGTGTCGTTGGAGAGCAGAAATTATCTGACACAAGAAGAACGAGAAATTGTAAAATTGAAGTCCAATGACAAAATTGTGAGTGGTGGTGAGGATCTCGTGAGTGAAGGGGAAGACAATCTTCAACACGGTGTTTACGATAGTATTACAGATTTGTTGGATAGTATGAACGGAATGTCATTTATGAGAGATCATGTAAAATTCATTATGAATTGTGGTGGCTACGTCTCTGTACAGCGGATCTGTGGTGCTTCCTGTGGAGATATGTTTCATATTCTACACTTAGCACCTTTACTGAAGAAACTTGTCGGATTTGCAGATGAAGATAAATGCGTAATATTATGCACCCAAGCACATACGTACGAAGGACAGACACCTGCTTCATTATCACGAGGCCTCCCTTAAAGTATGTACGTATACTCGGATATATGCTAAACCTATATAACCGGTGATGTACACACCCCGCTAATGCATATTGTATCATTAGATATTGATAATTATAAATACGGGGGAATGAAAATCAAGGTATTTTCACCACCACTTTATATACCATTACTACGCACGAAATTTCAAACGATCGAGATAGATATAAGAGATGAGTATGGAGCACCGATACCATTCGAACACGGAACGTTGACTGTGACACTTAATTTCAAACGCACTGAATAATCACGGATTATGAACACCTACATTTTCGACGAGATTCTACAATCAGGGGGAGGATACAGTACAAGTGACCATGGGGGTATAAGTCGTGTGTACATAGGTAGTGCTAATCAAAAAGAACATGGCATTGATAGTTTCCTAGGTGGTTTGTTCAGAAGAATACTACCACTACTCAAGCAAGGAGCATCCGCTGTCGGAAGAGAGGCTTTGCGTTCAGGTGTAAATGTCATAGGCGATGTTCTCGAATGTGATCTACCTCTGAAAGACTCTCTACGAAGTCGTGCACGGGAATCAGGCGTCAATTTGAAGAGGCGGGCAGAGGAGAAACTTGATACTTTGATGACTGGTTCTGGATATAACAGTGGGAATATGTTATCATATCTTCATTCTACGGTCAACCGTACTCCGCGACAGTCTAAACGCCGCAAGTTAACATCTGGAGGAGCCAAGAAGAGGAAGAAACCGCGAGTGTCGAAAAAATGCAAGAGGAAAAATACGAAGAAGTCTATAAAAATTAGAGGTCGTAAGAAGAAGAAATCACCCAAATTACGAACAGTGGCAGATATTTTCGCTTGAAACATGGCGTTCTTGCATACTCATTCATGTGAGGGTGTGAAAAGTGAACTGGACTTATTTTCTTTACCTCCAACGCAGACAGCCATCGAGTCCTCATACGATGTACACTACAAGCCAATAGCATCACTTGTGGATAACTCACCCATCGAGTTCGATATACCAGGACAAGGTGATGAGTACATTGACTTAGCTCATACACGGTNGGAAGAAACCGCGAGTGTCGAAAAAATGCAAGAGGAAAAATACGAAGAAGTCTATAAAAATTAGAGGTCGGAAGAAGAAGAAATCACCCAAATTACGAACAGTGGTAGATATTTTCGCTTAAAACATGGCGTTCTTGCATACTCATTCATTTGAGGGTGTGAAAAGTGAACTGGACTTATTTTCTTTACCTCCAACGCAGACAGCCATCGAGTCCTCATACGATGTACACTACAAGCCAATAGCATCACTTGTGGATAACTCACCCATCGAGTTCGATATACCAGGACAAGGTGATGAGTACATTGACTTGGCTCATACGCGGTTATTTTTACGTGTTACGATACAAACATTAGTCACAGAGAAGAACCCTCTACTATCGGCCCCATCAATAACTTATTACACTCGTTATTCGATCAAGTGAATATTTCCTTCAATCAGAAAGCCGTGACGCCTACCAATAATGCATATGCTTACCGCGCATATATAGAAATCCTTCTAAATTATGGCGCCGATGCGAAGAACTCGCACCTGAGTAGTGTGTTGTGGTTAGATGATTGTGTTGTGGTTAGCTTGTAAGATGGATGACGTCGGTAAAGGTAACGAGGGTTTAAGGGTACTTAGGGCTTATTTAAGCGATGGGAAAACAATCGATCTCACGGGTCATTTACATTGTGATATGTTCAATCAGGATCGAGCATTGTTAAATGGTGTAAATATTCATATCCGATTGTTTCCTTCAAGAGACAATTTTTATCTAATGAATAGCACAAATAGCCCATTCACCATTAAAATAACAGAAGCTTCGTTGATCATCCGGAGAATGAAGGTGAGTCCTGGATTATTATTATCCCACCAAAGGGCCTTATCGAAAACAACAGCCAAATACCCTGTTACAAGAGTTGAAGTCAAAAGTGTCTCAATACCATCTGGTGTTCGTGGTCATTCCATAGATAACTTTATAACAGGACAGCTGCCAAAACGCATCATTTTTGGATTTGTCAAGAATCGTGCATTCGTGGGTGATAAAAAATTGAANGATTATTATTATCCCACCAAAGGGCCTTATCGAAAACAACAGCCAAATACCCTGTTACAAGAGTTGAAGTCAAAAGTGTCTCAATACCATCTGGTGTTCGTGGTCATTCCATAGATAACTTTATAACAGCTGCCACAACGCATCATTTTTGGATTTGTCAAGAATCGTGTATTTGTGGGTGATAAAAAATTGAATCCCTTTAACTTTCAACATTTTACTCTGAATCATATATCCTGATATGTGGACGG